>NW_028321094.1:0-71303 GCF_062004578.1 Staurois parvus
CTCTCTCTTCCTTCCATATACCTTCTCTTCCTCTCTCTCCTTCCTTCCATATACCTTCTCTTCTCTCTCCTTCCCTCCATATACCTTCTCTTCCTCTCTCTCTTCCTCCATATACCTTCTCTTCCTCTCTCTCCTTCCTTCCATATACCTTCTCTTCTCTCTTCCTTCCCTCCATATACCTTCTCTTCCTCTCTCTCCTTCCCTCCAATACCTTCTCTTCCTCTCTCTCCTTCCTTCCATATACCTTCTCTTCCTCTCTCGTTCCTTCCATATACCTTCTCTTCCTCTCTCTCTTTCCTTACCTTCCCTTCTCTTCTCCTTCTCTCTCTCTCCTTCCTTCCATATACCTTCTCTTCCTCTCTCTCCTTCCTTCCATATACCTTCTCTTCCTCTCTCTCCTTCCTTCCATAACTTCTCTCCTCTCTCTCCTTCCTTCCATATACCTTCTCTTCCTCTCTCTCCTTTCCTCCTATACCTTCTCTTCCTCCTCTCTCGTTCCTTCCATATACCTTCTCTTCCTCTCTCGTTCCTTCCATATACCTTCTCTTCCTCTCTCGTTCCTTCCATATACCTTCTCTTCCCATCTTTCGCTCTCTCTCTTTGCCCCTCTTCCACCCCCTAACACACTCATTTTACTATCTCCACTGGCACAAAAATAAAAAATTTTCTTTTCTCCAAAAACAAGATATCAGATTTGGATGGACACCCCTGAGTACAATTTCCTGGCTTTCCTTCCAGGACACACACATGATTACACTGTCACTGCTCAGACTTCTTACAGCATGCTGACCCCAGGGGAGTGTTGCTTTCCTGTCCTTTGGATGGTGCAAATCATTTTCTGCATGTGTATACAATATTACAAATCATTATTCTACATTTGTATTTATTTTTAAGATATTATATTCTTAACTTGCTTGGAAAATTATATAATAAGAGCATATCTACTCCCCCCCCCCCCCCCCCCCCACACACACACACATTATTTTTATTATCATCATTATAATTATTTATAATAATTATTATTATAATACATTATTAATAATAATAATAATTATTATAATACATTATTATTAATAATAATAATTATAATAATAATAATGTATTATAAATAATAATTATTATAATACATTATTAATAATAATAATTATTATTATAATACATTATTATAATAATAATTATAATAATAATGTATTATAAATAATAATTATTATAATACATTATTATTATTATATTTATTATTATTAATAATAATAATTGTACTTTTGGGGGGGGGGTAGGGTGTTAGTTTATGTATTATTTATTATTATTCTTTATTTGTTTATTTTTAGGGTTAGGGAGTTAAGGTTAGGGGTTAATTAATAATTATGTATTTTTACATATCAGTTATTTATTTTTATTTATGTATGATTACTCTTATTTATTTGTGTATGTATTTTGTTTATTTAACTTGCATGGAAACTTATATAATGGCTCCCTCTCCACTTCAATGCTGTTTTTCTTCATACACTTTCTTTAAAGCCATATCTACTCCCCCCCCCCCCCCACCCACACACCACATTATTATTATTATCATTATTATTATTTATAATACATTATTATTATTATTATTATTATTATTATTATTAATTAATAATTATAATAATACATTATTATTATTATTAATAATAATTATTATAATAATATATTATTAATAATAATAATAATTGTATTTTTTGGGGGGTAGGGTGTTACTTTATGTATTGTTTTCTTATTATTATTTTTTTGTTTATTTTTAGGGTTAGGGAGTTAAGGTTAGGGGTCAATTAATAATTACGTATTTTTACATATCAGGTATTTATTTTTATTTATGTATGATTACTCTTATTTATTTGTGTACGTGTTTTGTTTATTTAATAAGTATTTATTCATGGTTTTTTTTCCGTTTTTTCATTTGAGCATTGAGGTGATTGTAGCCGTATTAGCGCACTTGCGGCAGAAACAATTGAGTACTGACGTGATACTTTTTTTTATCTTTATCTGCTGAAACTTTGTGATCAGTACTGCCTGGACCTTGAAGAAGGGGACATACCCTGAAAGCTTGTCCTCAAAATTGTATGTTAGTGCAAATAAAAAAAAGTATCACGGACAGGACTCAATTGTTTAATTTGAGCAGAAATACACTCCCAAAACGTGTACCAAAACATGCGGAAATGCTCACAAACGCACAGACTGCGTGTTTCCATTCATTTCTATGGGATTAAAAATGTTCAAAAAGGCACAAATCTATCAGATTTGGGAGACATAAAAAGCTCCAGAACTTGTTTGATCTTCAGGTGACTTGGAGGGGAGATGTGAACCATCTCCATTGAGAACAACTGATTTTTTTTTTCTCCTCAAGCGTTTTGGAACTTCGAGCTGCAAATCGCTCAGGTGTGAATGGGGGGCCTAAGGACTGGTGCTCTGCAACATCTCCAAGATACGTTCGTTCCTCACCCCAGACACCACCAAACTACTCGTACACCCCCTCATCATCTCACGCCTGGACTACTGCAACTCCCTCCTCACCGGCCTACCCAAACAAACGCTATCCCCCCTCCAGTCTATCCTGAACTCAGCGGCCAGACTCGTCCACCACTCCAACCACTCCACATCTGCCACCCCCCTCTGCCAATCCCTTCATTGGCTCCCGATTGCCCAACGCATCAAATTCAAACTGCTAACCCTGACCTACAAGGCCATTCACAATGCCGCCCCGAACTACATAACTGACCTGATATCCAAATACCACCCTACCCGTGCCCTCCGCTCTTCACAGGACCTCCTACTCTCTAGCTCCCTGGTCTCCTCCTCCCACGCCCGATTGCAGGACTTCCCCCATCCTCTGGAACTCCCTACCCCAATCCATCAAACTGTCGCCTACCCTCCTCACCTTCACCCTGAAAACCCTCCTCTTCAGGGAAGCCTACCCCAACCTCACCTAACACCTGACCTCACCTAACAACTAACCTCCTCCACTCCTCCCGCCACTCCATCCCCCACAGCCATCTCCTCCTGTACCACCTTCCCCTCCCTCCTAGATTGTAAGCTCCCAGGATCAGGGCCCTCGAACCCCTCGTGTATTGTATTATTACTGTCTTGTCTCATGTTCTGTCCCCCCTGCTACTGTACAGCGCTGAGCATACCCTTTGGCGCTATATAAATACTGTATAATAATAATAATTTCTTGGGTTTGGGTTTCCATGCACATTAAAACACATCATAGAAGGCTCCGGTATTCAGTGTCTCCGCCGTCCCCTTGGAGTGTTCCTTGCTGCAGTGCGGGGGGCTCTGCAGCCTCTCCACCTATCCAATACACGTCCAGGCCACCCCTTACCTTTACAGGCCAGTGGGGAGCTGATGGGCTCTCGGTAATCTCGGTAGTAGCCAGCTTGGCAGCGCTGGCAACGGTACCCCTCGGTGTGGTGCTGGCAGTTCTCGCAGACCCCTCCGCTCTTATTTCCTGAAGCAAGCCACAGGTTGTGATCAAAGTGGCAGTTGAGGGCGTGATTGTGACAGCGACACCCTGCGAGTGATGAGCGACAGAGGAAAACTGTAGCTTAAAGAGAACCTGTCACCAACATAAATTATGGCAGCTAAAAGCACAGAAAGTTCCAGAATGTGACATAATTACATGCGGTGTTTTTTAATTCAATAAATGTATTTATTTCAGGTACTTATATAGCGCCGTCAATTTACTCTGCGCTTTACATATATATTGTACATTCACATCAGGTCTGTACACCCGCTGTGCCCATTATGAGGGGTTCCCACCATCCCTGTGCTGAGTTCCCGGGTCTGTACACCCGCTATGCCCATTATGAGGGGTTCCCACCATCCCTGTGCTGAGTTCCCGGATCTGTACACCGCTGTGCCCATTATGAGGGGTTCCCACCATCCCTGTGCTGAGTTCCCGGGTCTGTACACCCGCTGTGCCCATTATGAGGGGTTCCCACCATCCCTGTGCTGAGTTCCCGGGTCTGTACACCACTGTGCCCATTATGAGGGGTTCCCACCATCCCTGTGCTGAGTTCCCGGGTCTGTACACCACTGTGCCCATTATGAGGGGTTCCCACCATCCCTATGCTGAGTTTCCAGGTCTGTACCCCCCCATGCCCATTATGAGGAGTTCCCACCATCCCTGTGCTGAGTTCCCTGGTCTGTACCCCCCCCCCGTGCCCATTATGAGGAGTTCCCACCATCCCTGTGCTGAGTTTCCAGGTCTGTACCCCCCCGTGCCCATTATGAGGAGTTCCCACCATCCCTGTGCTGAGTTCCCTGGTCTGTACCCCCCCCCCCGTGCCCATTATGAGGGGTTCCCACCATCCCTGTGCTGAGTTCCCGGGTCTGTACCCCCCCTGTGCCCATTATGAGGGGTTCCCACCATCCCTGTGCTGAGTTCCCAGGTCTGTACACCCAGTGTGCCCATTATGAGGGGTTCCCACCATCCCTGTGCTGAGTTCCCAGGTCTGTACCCCCCGTGCCCATTATGAGGAGTTCCCACCATCCCTGTGCTGAGTTCCCAGGTCTGTACACCCAGTGTGCCCATTATGAGGGGTTCCCACCATCCCTGTGCTGAGTTCCCAGGTCTGCACACCCAGTGTGCCCATTATGAGGGGTTCCCACCATCCCTGTGCTGAGTTTCCAGGTCTGTACCCCCCCGTGCCCATTATGAGGGGTTCCCACCATCCCTGTGCTGAGTTCCCGGGTCTGTACACCCGCTGTGCCCATTATGAGGGGTTCCCATCATCCCTGTGCTGAGTTCCTGGGTCTGTACACCCGCTGTGCCCATTATGAGGGGTTCCCACCATCCCTGTGCTGAGTTCCCGGGTCTGTACACCCCCCGTGCCCATTATGAGGAGTTCCCACTATCCCTATGCTGAGTTTCCAGGTCTGTACCCCCCCCGTGCCCATTATGAGGAGTTCCCACCATCCCTGTGCTGAGTTTCCGGGTCTGTACCCCCCCATGCCCATTATGAGGAGTTCCCACCATCCCTGTGCTGAGTTTCCAGGTCTGTACACCCAGTGTGCCCATTATGAGGGGTTCCCACCATCCCTGTGATGAGTTCCCAGGTCTGTACACCCAGTGTGCCCATTATGAGGGTTTCCCACCATCCCTGTGCTGAGTTCCCGGGTCTGTGCACCCGCTGTGCCCATTATAAGGGGTTACCACCATCCCTGTGCTGAGTTCCCAGGTCTGTACACCCAGTGTGCCCATTATGAGGGGTTCCCACCATCCCTGCCTTGAATTCCCAGATCTGCACCCTTGTTGTTCCCTTTATGAGGCAGTAAATATCCTTGCTGGAATTGTTTTTATTGATAATAGTAGGAGCCGGGACTCACTTAGAGGGGGACTCCCTGAAACTCTCCGGTGGACAGAAGCTGAAGCAGGAATTAGGACAGAGAGGAATAAATGTCGGAGCATCCAATACAAATAAGAAGTCCGGGACTCACTCAGTCTATTAGGCTCCAGCCAGGCCTAAAATCTCATGTTTGGGTGGACTGATCCTTTAAATGACGATAAACATGCAATGGGGCTGATTTACTAAAGGCAAACAGACTGTGCAATCTGCAACGGCAGTTCCTCCAGAGCTCAGTAAATGGGGGGGAAGCTTCACTTTGCCAAGAACACCCAATCACATGCAAGGAAAAGAAAAAAAACAGCATTTTTACTTGCACATGATTGGACGTTGGAAGTCAGCTGAGCTTTTGCTCATTTACTAAGCTCTGGAGCAACTACCCTTTCAGAGTGCACAGTCTATTTGCCTCTAGTAAATCAGCCCCATTGTCTCTTTATGTCGGCCATCTTTTCTGTACTCACTCTTGCACTCGTTGGGTGCTCCTGTTTTCCCGTCCCCAGGCCTCCATGGTTGGTCGTTGTACAGCGGGGCGCACTGCTCACAGTGGTCTCCAGCTGTATTATGTTGACAGATACATTTGCCAGGGACCTGTTAAAAAAAAAAAAAAAGTTATTAAAATAATATATTATCTGCCCCTTAATTCGATTTTACCCCCCCCCCCCCCTTGCTGCCTATGTGAACTCATTATCCTATTGTTTTCTATCGAAGGAAAAAAGGGCTCAAAAGAGTAAATGTAGTTGTGTATTTCCTGCCAGTACCATGACCCACCACCAGGGGTGGACTGACCATTCGAGCACTCGGGCACTGCCTGAGGGCCCGGGGTCAGTAGGGGGCCCCATGAAATTCCCCTGATACCTTTATATAGGCTTTTGTGGGTGTTTTTTGAGTGTGGGCAAGGACACAGGGGCCCCACGATCTCCTATTGCCCAGGGGCCCCATGAGTTGTCAGTCCGCCCCTGCCCACCATAAAAAAAAAAACCCAAAATAAATTCCAACTCCTGACACGGTGACACCACAAAAGCTTCCAGCACAAACACAGGCTGCATATACGGGGTACCATGGTAGGGAGCCCACGTCCGTGACACCGCATATACACGCATGTATCAGGCCGTGTACAAGGGTCCAGAAACCAGAGCGCATATTTTCCTTTATCTTTTTTCTTTTTTTTTTTAAACCTACCTCAAAACACTGACCCTAATATTACCACTGACAGTATATGTTTACACTTAAACGTCGCAATTTTGAACGTTTTTTTTTTTGGGGCAGCTCATTGCGCATTTCTGCATGTTTTTGTACAACATTTTTAAAGCATTTTAGAGCTTTGGGGTTTTTATTAGGCAATAGAGAAAAATATCACTTGTTTCATCATTTGTTGCTATGTTTTTTAGCTTTTTTAACCTTTCCATTAGATTTTTAAAAATGTTTTAATATTCATCATTCGTGATATTTTTTTTTTTTTGTTAGGGTAAGGGGTTAGAGTTAAGGTTAGGTGTTAGGGTTAAGGGTTGGGGTTAGGGGTTAATAATTTATTTATCTTCTTCTCATTTATTTATTATTAGGGTTAGGGTGTTTATTATTATTATTATTATTATTGTTAATAATAATAATGTATTTTTGTTAGGGTGACAATAATAATAATGCTAAAATTATATATATATATATATATATATATATATATATATATATATATATATATAAAAATTATAAATAAATTATTTATATATATATATATATATATATATATATATATATATATATATATATATACACACACACATATATATATATATAAAAATATATATATAAAAAATATATATATATATATATACAGTCAGGTCCATAAATAATGGGACATGGACACAATTCTAACATTTTTGGCTCTATACACCACAATGGATTTGAAATGAAACAAACAAGATGTGCTTTAACTGCAGACTGTCAGCTTTAATTTGAGGGTATTTACATCCAAATCAGGTGAACGGTGTAGGAATTACAACAGTTTTTTTCATATGTGCATCCCACTTGTTAAGGGACCAAAAGTAATGGGACAATTGGCTTCTCAGCTGTTCCATGGCCAGGTGTGTGTTATTCCCTCATTATTCCAATTACAATGAGCAGATAAAAGGTCCAGAGTTCATTTCAAGTGTGCTATTTGCATTTGGAATCTGTTGCTGTCAACTCTCAAGATGAGTTCCAAAGAGCTGTCACTATCAGTGAAGCCATCATTAGGCTGAAAAAACAAAACAAACCCATCAGAGAGATATCAAAAACATTAGGCGTGGCCAAAACAACTGTTTGGAACATTCTTAAAAAGAAGGAACGCACCGGTGAGCTCAGCAACACCAAAAGACCCGGAAGACCACGGAAAACAACTGTGGTGGATGACCGAAGAATTCTTTCCCTTGTGAAGAAAACACCCTTCACAACAGTTGGCCAGATCAAGAACACTCTCCAGGAGGTAGGTGTATGTGTGTCAAAGTCACCAATCAAGAGAAGACTTCACCAGAGTGAATACAGAGGGTTCACCACAAGATGGAAACCATTGGTGAGCCTCAAAAACAGGAAGGCCAGATTAGAGTTTGCCAAACGACATCTAAAAAAGCCTTCACAGTTCTGGAACAACATCCTATGGACAGATGAGACCGACATCAACTTGTACCAGAGTGATGGGAAGAGAAGAGTATGGAGAAGGAACTGCTCATGGTCCTAAGCATACCACCTCATCAGTGATCATGGTGGTGGTAGTGTCATGGCGTGGGCATGTATGGCTGCCAATGGAACTGCTTCTCTTGTATTTATTGATGATGTGACGGCTGACAGAAGCAGCCGGATGAATTGTGAAGTGTTTCGGGAATATTATCGGCTCATATTCAGCCAAATGCTTCACAACTCATTGGACGCTTCACAGTGCAGATGGACAATGACCCAAAGCAGACTGCAAAAGCAACCAAAGAAGTGGAATGTTCTGCAATGGCCAAGTCCATCACCTGACCTGAATCCGATTGAGCATTTCACTTGCTGAAGACAAAACTGAAGGGAAAATGCCCCAAGAACAAGCAGGAACTGAAGACAGTTGCAGTAGAGGCCTGGCAGAGCATCACCAGGGATGAAACCCAGCGTCTGGTGATGTCTATGCGTTCCACACTTCAGGCTGTAATTGACTGCAAAGGATTTGTAACCAAGTATTAAAAAGTGAAAGTTTGATTTATGATTATTATTCTGTCCCATTACTTTTGGTCCCTTAACAAGTGGGAGGCACATATGCAAACTGTTGTGATTCCTACATCGTTCACCTGATTTGGATGTAGATACCCTCAAATTAAAGCTGACAGTCTGCAGTTAAAGTACATCTTGTTTGTTTCATTTCAAATCCATTGTGGTGGTGTATAGAGCCAAAGATGTTAGAATTGTGTCGATGTCCCAATATTTATGGACCTGACTGTATATATATATATATTCTAGTGTGGCATTAGACCTTCTTTACTTTCTTGATGTCTCTCTATGTCACATTTTGTAGCATTCTGATTCATTTGGTGTTTGGGATGAAAACGCAGAACTTCCCTGTAAATCGGCGCCATAACAGATCAGTTCCGGACGCTCATTGTTCCCTTCCATTATATTAATCTGCAGCTAGCAGCGGGCAGTGGCAGCGTTGGGTGGCAGCCCCCCTCCCCTCCCCCCCTCCACGGGCACAGCCAGCCCCATGTCACTGTCTGGGATGTGTTTTTTTTCTGGCATTGAATTTTCTTTTTTTTAATTCTTCCAGCTGCTCTTTGAATTGCCGACCCAAGAGAGGAGCTGCGCAGTGCCTGGGGGTCACCCAGCCTGGCACAGCCTAGATCAGATACTTTGGAAACCCTGCTGGGGATTATGGTGGGGGGGGGTGGGGGGGAAGGCACAAGATGTTTGAACAAGAGATAACTTTTAGAAATGGAGGAGGGAGACAGAAGGAATGTGAGCAAATCCACCAAGGAACAACTGTGTGCGCAAACAAGGATCACCTCGGGTGACCCGGGGGCACACGGCCTGAGGTTTATTTATTTCAGGTACTTATATAGCGCCGTCAATGTACACAGCACATATATATTGTACATTCACATCAGTCCCCGCCCCCGAGGAGCGTACAATCTAAGGTCCCTAACTCACATTCATACATACACATACTAGGGACAATTTAGACAGGAGCCAATTCACCTCCCAGCATGTCTTTGGAGTGTGGGAGGAAACCGGAGTACCCAGAGGAAACCCACGCAGGCACAGGGAGAACATGCAAACTCCAGGCAGGTGGTGCCGTGGTTGGATTCGAACCAATGACCCCAGTGCTGCCAGGCGGAAGTGCTAACCGTTTAGCCACACAGCACTATATATGTATTAACTATCCTTCCCTGTAACAGGTGAGCTTACAATCTAATGTCTCCATCGCAGGACTGAAGGGAAGGCTGGAGAACGCCGACATGCATCAGGTTCCATTTCAACGATTTGCTAGTGTTCCATACAGACTAAACTGACGTGACGTTTCATTGGCAGCGGGGTTCCCCCTTGTAAAGGTGATTTACAGAACTCGACAAAAGGAAAACTCCCCAAAATGTTAGGTTGGTGAAGTTGAACCCCGTTCTCATAGAGGAGGCCCACCTGACCACCTGCCCCCCTGGGCCCCATTCCCTCGGAGGTACTCCGGTCACAATCTATCCTACATTCTTTAACTCACATCTTCAATCTCTCCCTCTCTACTGGCATCTTCCCCAAACATCAGGGTCCCCTGAGTACCTCCCCTCTTATATAAGGTTCCCCAGAGTCCCCCTGCTTACATCAGGGTCCCCAGAGACCTTCCCCAAACATCAGGGTCCCCTAAGTACCTCCCCTCTTATATAAGGTTCCCCAGAGTCCCCCTGCTTACATCAGGGTCCCCAGAGACCTTCCCCAAACATCAGGGTCCCCTAAGTACCTCCTCTCCTATATAAGATTCCCCAGAGTCCCCCTGCTTACATCTGGGACCCCAGAGACCTTCCCCAAACATCAAGGTCCCCTGAGTACCTCCCCTCTTATATAAGGTCCCCAGAGTCCCCCTGCTTACATCAGGGTCCCCAGAGACCTTCCTCAAACATCAGGGTCCCCTGAGTACCTCCCCTTTAATATATAAGGTTCCCCGGAGTCCCCCTGCTTACATCAGGGTCCCCAGAGACCTTCCCCAAACATCAGGGTCCCCTGAGTACCTCCCCTTTAATATATAAGGTTCCCCGGAGTCCCCCTGCTTACATCAGGGTCCCCAGAGACCTTCCTCATACATCAGGGTCCCCGGAGTTCCTCCCCTCTTATATAAGGTTTTCCAGAGTCCCCATGCTTACATCAGGGACCTCAGAGACCTTCCCCAAACATCCGGGTCCCCTGAGTACCTCCCCTTTAATATATAAGGTTCCCCGGAGTCCCCCTGCTTACATCCGGGTCCCCTGAGTACCTCCCCTTTAATATATAAGGTTCCCCGGAGTCCCCCTGCTTACATCCGGGTCCCCTGAGTACCTCCCCTTTAATATATAAGGTTCCCCGGAGTCCCCCTGCTTACATCAGTGTCCCCAGAGACCTTCCCCAATGCCTTGAGATGCCTTGGTGGACCATGTGTTGACACAGATGCTTGCAGTCTCCACCAAGGATGCATGTGACAGGGTGACAACACAAGAGAACAAGTGGGAAACCGTTGTCACCCCATACAGGAAGTGCCTGATCAATGACACTCATGGCAGGATCACCAGGGATTATTTTTATTGAAAACTGCAAATTTTAAAAAACAACCTTGGAAATGACACGGGCACGTCAACGCTTCTAGAGATTCTAGTGGTCGGGTTTAGATGGACTTTGAATACATTGTGGATGGCTGGTAAGGTCCGGTCATAGGCCGCGGTGGGCGCGCTGCCAGCTGGGTGGTATGCGTTGGGCGGTGTGATGAGGGGGGGGGTTTAAGCTGAGCCCAGCCACCCCTTGGCTCTGGAGGTCAGGTTGTGCCAGCTTCCCCCAGGGCCTCATGCTCAGTGAGTGTGACAACACTGGGCTCAGCTGACCGAATTATCGCTAACACAACACGGGTTGCCATTTTCTGTCTCGTAGGGCAAAACAAAAACTACTAATACCGCTGATATACAGCGCCAGGACATCGAACTGATGTTATCATGACATGACACACAGCTGAAGTCTACAGTGAGCAAACACATTCCTGCCCTAAAGAACTATTCAATCAAATGGAAGAAGATCCAAACCCCAAAGACTAAAATCTCACGTCGGCTTTAACCTGTTCATATCGTTTCAGTCTTTCTAAATATGGTTCTTTTAGACACTTCCTGTTACAGGGTGACAACACTTGTCCTTATTTCCAATTTGTGTTCCCGCGTTGTCACCCAGTCACATGCACTCCCGAAGGAGACTACTAACAAATATTGGGCAGGCATGGTCCATAGTTGACACTTCCTGTTATGGGGTGACAACACTTGTCCTTATTTCCCATTTGTGTTCCCGCGTTGTCACCCAGTCACATGCACTCCCGAAGGAGACTACTAACAAATATTGGGCAGGCATGGTCCATAGTTGACACTTCCTGTTATGGGGTGACAACACTTGTCCTTATTTCCAATTTGTGTTCCCGCGTTGTCACCCTGTCACATGCACTCTCGAAGGAGACTACTAACAAATATTGGGCAGGCATGATCCATAGTTGACACTTCCTGTTACAGGGTGACAACACTTGTCCTTATTTCCAATTTGTGTTCCCGCGTTGTCACCCAGTCACATGCACTCTCGAAGGAGACTACTAACAAATATTGGGCAGGCATGATCCATAGTTGACACTTCCTGTTATGGGGTGACAACACTTGTCCTTATTTCCCATTTGTGTTCCCGCGTTGTCACCCTGTCACATGCACTCCCGAAGGAGACTACTAACAAATATTGGGCAGGCATGATCCATAGTTGACACTTCCTGTTATGGGGTGACAACACTTGTCCTTATTTCCCATTTGTGTTCCCGCGTTGTCACCCTGTCACATGCACTCCCGAAGGAGACTACTAACAAATATTGGGCAGGCATGATCCATAGTTGACACTTCCTGTTATGGGGTGACAACACTTGTCCTTATTTCCCATTTGTGTTCCTACATTGTCACCCTGTTAGATGCACCCCTGATGGAGACTACCAACAAATATAGGGCAGGTATGGTCCATAGGTGACATTTCCTGTTACGGTGTGTCAACACTTGTCCTTATTTCCCATTTGTGTTCCTGCGTTGTCACCCAGTCACATGCACTCCCGAAGGAGACTACTAACAAATATAGGGCAGGCATGGTCCACAGTTGACACTTCCTGTTATGGGGTGACAACCAGGGGCAGACTGACCATTTGGAAACTCGGGCACTGCTCGACGGCCCAGGGTCAGTAGGGGGCCCCATGAGATGCCCCTGGTACCTTTTTCATAGGCTTTGTTGAGTTTGGGCAAGGACACAGGGGCCCCATGATCCCCTATTGCCCGGGGGCCCCATGAGTTGTCAGTCCGCCTCTGGTGACAACACTTGTCCTTGTCTCCCATTTGTGTTCCTGCGTTGTCACCCTGTCACATGCACTCCCGAAGGAGACTACTAACAAATATAGGGCAGGCATGGTCCATAGTTGACACTTCCTGTTATGGGGTGACAACATTTGTCCTTGTCTCCTATTAGTGTTCCTGCATTTTCACCCTGTCACATGCACCCCAGATGGAGACTACCAACAAATATAGGGCAGGCATGGCCCATAGGTGACATTTCCTGTTACGGTGTGACAACACTTGTCCTTGTCTCCTATTAGTGTTCCTGTGTTGTCACCCTGTCACATGCACTTCCGAAGGAGACTACCAACAAATACTGGTCAGGCATGAGCCACAAATTACATTTCCTGTCACGGGGTGACAACACTTGTCCTTGTCTCCCATTTGTGTTCCTGCATTGTCACCCTGTCACATGCACCCCCGATGGAGACTACCAAACACATATTGAGAAGGCATGGTCCATAGTTGACATTTCCTGTTACAGGGTGACAACACTTGTCCTTATTTCCTATTTGTGTTCCTGCATTGTCACCCTGTTAGATGCACCCCGGATGGAGATAACCAACAAATATTGGGCAGGCATGGTCCATAGTTGACATTTCCTGTTACGGTGTGACAACACTTGTCCTTGTCTTCCATCTGTGTTTCTGTTCTGTCTCCCTGTCACATGCTCCCCCCGATGCAGACCACCAAGACATAATGAGCAGGTAGGGTCCACCACTGATACTTCCTGTTACGGGGTGACAACACTTGTCGTTGTCTCCTATTAGTGTTCCTGTGTTGTCACCCTGTCACATGTACTCCCAAAGGTGACTACCAACAATTACTGGTCAGGCATGATCCTCAATTGACATTTCCTGTTACGGGGTGACAACACTCGTCCTTAACTCCCATTTGTGTTCCTGCGTTGTCACCCTGTCACATGCATCCCTGATGGAGACTACCAACAAATATTGGGAAGGCATGGCCCACAATTGACATTTCCTGTTACTGGGTGACAACACTTGTACTTGTCTCCCATTTGTGTTCATGCATTGTCACTCTGTCACATGCACTCCCCGATAGAGACTACCAACAAATATTGGGCGGGCATGGTCAACCGTTGACACTTCCTGTTATGGGGTGACAACACTTGTCCTTGTCTCCTGTTTGTGTTCTTGTTTTGTCACCCTGTCACATGCAACCCCCATGGAGACTACCAGCACATAATATTGTTTCAATCTGTCTAAAAATGAATCTGGCCATCCTGTCGTGAAGGTCCGTCTTCAGACACTTCCTGTTATGAGGTGACAACACCTGTCCTTATCTCCCATTTGTGTTCCTGTGTTGTCACCCTGTCACATGCACCCCCCGATAGAGACTACCAACAAATATTGAGCGGGCACGGTCAACCGTTGACACTTCCTGTTATGGGGTGACACCACTTATCCTTATCTCCCATTTGTGTTCATGCGTTGTCACTCTGTCACATGCACCCCCGATAGAGACTACCAACAAATATTGGGTGGGCATGGTCAACCGTTGACACTTCCTGTTATGGGGTGACAACACTTGTCCTTGTCTCCTGTTTGTGTTCTTGTTTTGTCACCCTGTCACATGCAACCCCCATGGAGACTACCAGCACATAATATTGTTTCAATCTGTCTAAAAATGAATCTGGCCATCCTGTCGTGAAGGTCCGTCTTCAGACACCTCCTGTTATGAGGTGACAACACCTGTCCTTATCTCCCATTTGTGTTCCTGTGTTGTCACCCTGTCACATGCAACCCCAATGGAGACTACCAACTCATATTGGGCATGGTCCATTGTTGTCACTATTAAGAAGCTAGATCAGAGCAACAATGTGCTGCTGACGCTGGAGCAAGTGCATGTAGACATGAAGCGTCTGAAAGAGGCTGGAGGAGATCAGCAGCACTGAGATTGAAATAAAGAATGGGAAAATGTGAACAAAGGATTTCTCTTTCACTTACCAAGAGTTGCAGCTGTTGACTGAGGATCGGCCATATGTAAGTGGGAGCTGGAGGTGACAGTATATAACCCTCTTGTATATGGCTGATCTTCAGTCCACAGCTGCATCTCCTGATGAGAGAAAGAGAAAAGAATTTTAGGATAAGGGACACAAATGTCGCTGAAAGTTTCATTCGCTGCAAATGTTTAAAACAACTTCATTCTGTTGTTAAAGTTAAGCTTCAGGCACAAAAAATGTTCATATAAAGTGTTACTAAACCCCCAGCAGTCCAATCAGTCTGTAGATGCAGTAAAGCATGCTTGTTATACTCACTGCGGGACCTAAGGGGTTTTCCCTCCGCACTGTGGAAAAAGGAGGTCTGATCCTGCCTTCTCTGATCCCCCCCTTCTTCCAGTGTCCCCCCTCTTATCTCCTGATAAGACATATCATGTGGAGTCACTCTGCACATGCTCAGTTTGGTGTGTATTGCTAAAGAGGGTTTTTTTTTTTCTTGGGAGAGTGCATGTGATCAGCACAGGGCCAATCAGCACTGTCCAGACAGAGGTCAGGAGTTCTGCATCCTCCTAGAGCAGAAAGAAAACTCCTCCTACAAGCTTTAATCAGTGCTCTGCTGAACACTGATAGAAGTCATAAGACTGCTATATATTGCTGATGAGAAAAGGTATTTAACAATTTATATTTACTAAAACAATTGCATTTCCATGTTGTGTGTACTGAGGGAGACCAAATATAGTGAATGCGGGGTCCGGGGAGAGCGGATATAGTGAATGCGGGGTCCGGGGAGAGCGGATATAGTGAATGCAGGGTCCCGGGGAGACCGGATATAGTGAATGCGGGGTCCGGGGAGACCGGATATAGTGAATGCGGGGTCCGGGGAGAGCGGATATAGTGAATGCGGGGTCCGGGGAGAGCGGATATAGTGAATGCGGGGTCCGGGGAGAGCGGATATAGTGAATGCGGGGTCCAGGGAGAGCGGATATAGTGAATGCGGGGTCTGGAGAGACCGGATATAGTGAATGCGGGGTCCAGGAAGAGCGGATATAGTGAATGCAGGGTCCGGGGAGAGCGGATATAGTGAATGCAGGGTCCGGGGAGACCATATATAGTGAATGCGGGGTCCGGGGAGAGCGGATATAGTGAATGCTGGGTCCAGGAAGAGCGGATATAGTGAATGCAGGGTCCGGGGAGAGCAGATATAGTGAATGAAGGGTCCGGGGAGAGCAGATACAGTGAATGCAGGGTCTGGGGAGAGCGGATATAGTGATTGCGGGGTCCGGGGAGACCGGATATAGTGAATGCAGGGCCCGGGGAGAGCGGATATAGTGATTGCGGGGTCCGGGGAGACCGGATATAGTGAATGCAGGGCCCGGGGAGAGCGGATATAGTGAATGCGGGGTCCGGGGAGAGCAGATATAGTGAATGCAGGGCCCGGGGAGAGCGGATATAGTGAATGCGGGGTCCGGGGAGACTGGATATAGTGAATGCAGGGTCCGGGGAGAGCGGATATAGTGAATGCGGGGTCCTGGGAGAGCGGATATAGTGAATGCGGGGTCCGGGGAGAGCGGATATAGTGAATGCAGGGTCCGGGGAGACCGGATATAGTGAATGCGGGGTCCGGGGAGAGCAGATATAGTGAATGCAGGGTCCAGGGAGACCATATATAGTGAATGTGGGGTCCGGGGAGAGCGGATATAGTGAATGCGGGGTCCGGGGAGACCAGATATAGTGAATGCGGGGTCCGGGGAGAGCGGATATAGTGAATGTGGGGTCCGGGGAGAGCGGATATAGTGAATGCGGGGTCCGGGGAGACCAGATATAGTGAATGCGGGGTCCGGGGAGAGCGGATATAGTGAATGCAAGGTCCGGGGAGAGCGGATATAGTGAATGCGGGGTCCGGGGAGAGAGGATATAGTGAATGCGGGGTCCGGGGAGAGCGGATATAGTGAATGCGGGGTCCGGGGAGACCAGATATAGTGAATGCGGGGTCCGGGGAGAGCGGATATAGTGAATGCGGGGTCCGGGGAGACCAGATATAGTGAATGCGGGGTCCGGGGAGAGCGGATATAGTGAATGCGGGGTCCGGGGAGACCAGATATAGTGAATGCAGGGTCCGGGGAGACCAGATATAGTGAATGCGGGGTCCGGGGAGAGCGGATATAGTGAATGCGGGGTCCGGGGAGAGCGGATATAGTGAATGCGGGGTCCGGGGAGAGCGGATATAGTGAATGCGGGGTCCGGGGAGACCGGATATAGTGAATGCGGGGTCCGGGGAGAGCGGATATAGTGAATGCGGGGTCCGGGGAGAGCGGATATAGTGAATGCGGGGTCTGGGGTTTACTAACCCAGGTAGCTGATATAATCATCAATAGCCATAAAGGATATAATTAAGCACCTAACAGCTTTGTAACATTAGCGGTGACATCATCACTGGACTGTATATAGCCTGTGCAGAGAGCAGAGCTGTGGGAGGGGCCCAGCAGATTCCACCTACTACAGAAAACTGGGGGTGGAGACAAGACCAGTCACCCTGCCCAAGGAGAGAGAGCAGCAGTGAGTGGTCTTTATTACAGGAAATGTGCCCAGATCTGGAAGAAATACACAAATCTCACGAGTTTCAAGGAGAAGACACACAATGAATGGATTTAGACAATACCGGCTTATCCTGGAGTTCAGCAATAATATTTTCCTTGACTCACCATGGTGTCCACACCTGCCGCGTTCCCAGTCTGCTCGCACTCCTCGGCGTGTCCGTTGCAGAAGCAGCTTCCGCGGACGATGAGGTCGTAGATGGCGTAATGGGCGAACCTTTGCGGCTTCTCCAAGGACCCGGGCGCGCTTTGGCAGGGGCATTCCTGTCTCTTTAAAAGGAGGAGCCGGAGGTTGGTGATCTTTAGCTGGTCCTGGGCCTGGAGGCTGTAGGGGTCTTCAATCCTGTTCGCCGGAGTTATGGCACGAAATATCACCTACAAGAGAAGGGGCGAAGTACTGAATCATGTATAGGCCAAGCTGTTGCATTCCTGTTATTCTTTGCGCTGCCATTTGCGTCCAATAAAGCAAATTGCACCACAAAGTACTGAAACTAGGTATAGGAAAAGCTGTTGCATTCCTGTTCGAAGCGAATACTATGCTTTGCGCTGCAATTTGTGTCCAGTAAAGCAAATTGCACCGCAAAGCATCGGCGAGTACTCGACCGAAAGTATCAGTACTTATTCTCGCCGAAAAAAAAAAAGCAGCATCGGTGCATCCCTACGTATTACTATTGTAATTCAGAAATTTGGATACATCCGAATCTCTGAATAATGAAAATTTCGTCCAAATATCGATTTGGAACAAAACGAACCGCACATTTATTAGTCTATTTGGATGATTTTCCCCGAATTCCTGGGCTGGTGGCACTCTGACCCAAGTTCCGCCATAGCTTAGAGCTTCCAGTTGGAATCCAGGTAAAGTCGGGGCGCATCCCTCCATGCAATCCTCCAGGCTTCCTCCTTGCTGCCTTTTATATTCTGGAAATCTTGATTAAAAGATGGTGGAGCCCAGTGGAGGCGACTAGTCCAATTTGTGTGACGGCTCTTTTCTCAAGCACCTCTCAAGTGCACCAGGGCCCTGACTTGGCCCTTGGAGTAACATCCAGGGCCGCGACAAGGGGTGGGCAGGAGGGGCAGCCACCCCATGAGCTGGACAAACCTCTTCCGGTACTGGAAACATCTCAAAGTTTGTAAAAGTACAGAGAATTTCCCATTTATTTTGGGAAGAACCATAAGGTCCGCTCCAATCACTGGTTTAACATCTTATCCTGCTTCCAAATTTAGCTCCAGGATTTCCAAACTTTTATTGCCCAGATCCTTTGTCCAGTCAACCATCGCCTATGAAGTCCTCAATGAAGGGGCTTTCTGGAACCCCCAAAACCATAATGAGATTGTATTTGTATTTTGGACACATAGCCAAGCTTTACGGATGTTTTGGGGTGTACATCAGAGGCGGACAATTGAATATGGAATTCAGGCATCAGTCTGTCCAAACCAGGAGAAAGCAGGACTTCTTTTTAGGAGCCAGCTCTACTACCAACATCCAATATCAAAAGTTGGCGCCAGCTGTAATCAGAGCTGCTGTTAAAGACCACGGGGCCCCATACAGCCAACTTGATAGCCCCCTCATAAAAAAAAAAAAAAACACGTTTTGCTATGCTTCAGTTATGAATGAACACAGTGAGTGGCTGGCACCGATCACTCACTGCGTTCATTCTGGAAAGGAATGGGCTTTAAAATGTAACATATTTTCCGGACCCTTCCACCACTCTCCATCCTGAATGATCCCATTGTGTGCTTGCACCTGCCGGCGGGAAGGAGAGGAGGGAAATCAGCAGTAATCACATGGAATAAAAATATATATGAAATATATTTTAAAAATAGTGTTCCCAAATATATTGACATATATTTGAAATGCTACAATTTTAGCCATATTCAATATATTTCAATATATATATATATATATATATATATATATATACTGCATGTTGAAATGTGTTTTAATTACAAAATATTTTAAAAATATATTTCAAATATACTGCATGTCTTTAAAAATACAAATCTACATTTTTGGAATGTATTTACAAATATATGAAAAAATATATGTTAAAATGACTTTTTTATATGTTAATAAAAATCTGAAGATATGTAAAAAAAATATATATTTTTAAAAATATTTTTCATATATTTTGTAATGTATAAAAAACACATGCAGTATATATATATATATATATATATATATATATATATTTATTTATTGAAATACGTTGAATATGGCCAAAATTGTAGTATTTCAAATATAAGTGAATATATTTGGGAAGAGTATTTTTAAAATATATTTCAAATATATTTTTCTTCCATATGGGTACTGCGGGGGAGGGGGTACACGGGAGGGCCTGGGCAGCAGGGGGAAACAGGAAGGGTGATGGGTGCAGTTACCATAACTGATCCCCTGCATGGATCTCTCTGCAGCAGCTGAAAGCCAGTGGGAGGGAGAGAAGAAGGCAGTTTTCAGCTGCTGCAGAGAGAGCCATACAGGGGATTGGTTACAGTAATTGCCCCCCTGCTCACATCCGATTCGCCCAGCTGCCTGGGCATCCCTGCTAGTCTGGGCCCCATACATGAAGACTGGTGATACCCCTTTATCCATGGCCCTGGCTGTAATCTTTAAGGTGCATTGGCTGCCTGGCTCTTGGGATTTATCCAGTCCTGGTATGCATGATGTGTGAACTCGCATTAGATGGGAATACATGTACACAAGAAACATAGGAAGGGGAAGATGTTAGAACAGCAGGGCAAGTACCTCCTGAAGGTTCAGGGGGTTAGTACCCATACATCTGTGTCTATCTCATGCGCATTCAAATAACTACCCAGAATCATTTCATGGATAATGTTCTATGGACTGGCTCCCCAGGAACCAGGAGGAGTTGGCCGATACAGTATTGTTTGTTGGGTGGCAATATGAGGGCTGTACCAAAAGTAAAAGTTTTTTTTAACTTACATAGGTGCTTGAAATTTCACATGCTGGTGAACTAACTCTTCCTCTGCAGTAACTTTTCTTCTTCTTTTTTTATTGTAGGCAAACAATGGATTCCAAGCAGAAGCAAAGAGCCATCATTGAGTTCTTGACAAAGGAAAGGTGCAGGCTGTCCAACATCCACAGAAGACTACAGAATATTTACGGAGATGACACCAGTCACCAAGGACAAGACATTGCTCTTGTCAATGGTTCTGTAACCTTCTGTGGATGTCAGACAGCCTGCGCTCCTCCTTTGCCAAGAACTCAATGACGGCTTGTTGCTTCTGCTTGGAATCCATTATTTACCTGCAATAAAAAAGAGGAAGAAGAGTTACTGTAGAAGAAGAGTTAAAAATAAAATTACCTTTACATTACTTTCGGTAGGGCCCGTTGTAGGAGAATAATGCTAGGGCCCTAGAAGAATGGTTATGTGCATGGCTTCTGCATAAGGGTTGGGGCCAACCAAGTCTTCAGGTAGCTGAGAACTTTTCAGCATCTTAAATAAGGGCGTGGGTACTCCAGCCCAACCGCAATGGTGTTTTGAAGAGCAGAGGTGATTCCCATAGCAATCAGAAAGGGAGATGAAGAGAGTTTGGAGGAGAAGGAAGGTAATGCTGGTCAAGAGAAAGAGGAAACCGTTTGCATTACTTTCAGTAGAGCGCTCATAGGAGAATAACGCTAGGGCCCTAGAAGACTGGTATGTGCATGGCTTCTGCATAATGGTTGGGGCCAACCACGTCTTCGGGTAGTTGAGAACTTTTAGGCATCTTGAATATAAGCGTGGGTACTCCAGCCCAACCACAATGCAGTACTGAAGAGCAGAGGTGATTCCCATAGCAATCAGAAAGGGAGATGAAGAAGGTTTGGAGGAGAAGGAAGGTCATGGGGGTCAAGAGAAAGAGGAAAACATTTGCATTACTTTCAGTAGAGCGCTCATAGGAGAATAATGCTAGGGCCCTAGAAGACTGGTTATGTGCATGGCTTCTGCATAATGGTTGGGGCCAAGAACGTCTTTGGGTAGCTGAGAACTTTTAGGCATCTTGAATATGAGCGTGAGTACTCCAGCCCAACCACAATGCAGTACTGAAGAGCAGAGGTGATTCCCATAGCAATCAGAAAGGTTGATGAAGAAGGTTTGGAGGAGAAGGAAGGTCATGGGGGTCAAGAGAAAGAGGAAAACATTTGCATTACTTTCAGTAGAGCGCTCATAGGAGAATAATGCTAGGGCCCTAGAAGAATGGTTATGTGCATGGCTTCTGCATAAGGGTTTGGGGCCAACCACGTCTTCAGGTAACCGAGAACTTTCAAACCATCTTGATTATGGGCGTGGGTACTCCAGCCCCACCACAATGCAGTGTTGAAGAGCAGAGGTGATTCCCACTGGAATCAGAAAGGGAGATGACGAGGGTTTGGAGGGGAAGGAAGGTCACGGGAGTCAAGGGAAAGAGGAACAAAGCGTTGGATGTTTTTTGAATGTATAAACTGTATCTGACGTACAAAATAGCTCCTCATAATCCTCCCACCTTGTGAAGTGTTTTCTGGAATCTACCTAGAAAAGATTACACAGAACTCAGATTAAGGGAAACTAAGTGGAATTTCATATTTTAGCACAAATGCAGTTTTTGTATCACTGCATTAGCCATACACTAATGGGCCTTATCCGGCCCACCAGGCCATTTCATGTGGCTTTTGCACCTCTCCTGCAGCTAGGGCACCCCCCTCATCTCTGCCCCCACCTTGTCCCAACAGTCAGCAGAGGAGAGGCGGACAGAACTCCTCTGCCAGCTCCTATGCTTCTCCAGGTAGCCATGGAGAGGCTTGTCTCTGCCACACCTCGCCTTGTCTCAGCAGTCGGCAGCAAAGAGAAGGACAGAACTCCTCCCACAGATCCTGCACTTCTCTGTGCAATCGCAGCACCCCCTCATCTCTGCCTCCCCTGGTCTCAGCATTCTCCAGCAGCTGACTCCAGCCCTCTGGTCCTCCTCCAGACCCTGCACTTTGTTTCCCAGCTCTGCCCCCAGCTTCTTCCCGGCAGAAGCACATTTGACATGATGGCACATTTCTTCCTTTGGAGGGTGGGCTCTTGACATCTGATGGAAGGGTGGGGTGGGGTGCTCTGGACATCTAGTCTTACAGATATAATTGAATGGCCTTGAATGGCTGTTTAACCCCTTGGTGCCGGCGCCTCCCGGCCCTTTAAGGGTTCCAGAAGCTGGGAGGTGGGACGGGGTTTTAGGGTCATGTGACTGCCATGATTCGCTGCCACATGATTGGGAAAGGTCCCAATCAAAAGAGGAGATGAGGACCTTCCCGCGAGTACTGAATTTGTGTGCTGGGAGCGTGTGCGGCACGCGCTCTCAGCACATATGTGTTTTTTTAATAGAACGCAAATGTGCGGCCACTCAGTGATAGGCCCAGATGCCGGGAGGCTGCACATTTGCGTTAGGCCAGCACCAAGAGGTTAAAAAGAATTTCACTAAGCACCATTTGTATCTTAAAGGACTGCAGAACCGCATTACATCTTAGAAAACCAACGTTATTTTCTGTGGAGAAAGCTAAAAAGACAAACTATGTGTTAAGTGTGTAATGTGATGACAGGTTCTCTTTAAAGCTGGACTCCCGGCATTTATAAAAGACACAAACGAATGCAGCTCTGTATTGAATTTATTTTTTTTGCAAGCAGTGTAAGTATCTGAGTAGGACTTGGTATCAGCAGAGCTCAGTCCAGGAGAAGGGGGAAGCAGGACAATGAGCCAATTAGTTTTACTGCAGCGCTTACAGTAGAATTATAGGCAAAACAGTTGTCCTTATACGTATTTAATCTATGTAAATAGTTCTGCTTTAGGCTGCATGGAAGACCTCTTCACAAACAAAGGATTTCCTAGCACACTCTCCAGCCAGCCTATAAAAGGAGGGGATGGACTCCCTCTAGGCATACCTGCCCTTAGTCTATCCACTGCTATAAGTGCTCCAACTGGGGGACTCCCAAATTATAGAGTTAGGACTGCAGTATACAGAGGAGCCTTGACGTGGGCACTGCGGCTTATGGATATAATTGTAAATGTGTGCAAACAAAACCCTCTGTTTTTAATGTGAATTGTTAGACAGGGTCAATTTGGTTGTTTTTCAGGCTGGCCAGTAAGTGTGCTGGGAAATCTTTTGTTTGTTGTTCGTTGCCCTTCCATGGGTACCTTGCTGCAAAGGGTAGCTCTAGGTTGGGGTGGTTGCCATTTTTTTTTCTTGTACAGATGGAAGACTTCTTACCTCCCCTTTTGTACAGGGCCAGGAGTCCGAATACCTGGAAGTACACCGTGCTCCCTCCTCGAACATGTCATCTGCCAAACCGAAAGTGGCTGTACAGTTAGTTGCAAAGTATTTATAAGCCCGCCAGGTCTTGCCGTGGTCCCCAGACCTCTCCAGCACCATGGCTGCTGGGCGGGGAGACTTGAAGACCATGATGACATGGGTCAGGTAGAACTCTGTCTCGAAGTCCAGCCTTATCTCCTCCCGGAGGACACTTTGGGCAGACTGCCACCATGTAGCCGGACTTGAGAACACATCATCTGTCATGTGAGCAGGTAGGTGGGAATTCTCAGGTTGATTATGACTACACTTTGTACACTGGGGTGGACCACAGGAGGCCGGGGCCTTGTGGAATAACTGGCCTTCGGTGTAAAAGCAGTATAGTTCGCTGGCATCCTTTCCACAAGTGGTGAGTGTGACCGGTATCCGGCCAGTTGCAAGGTTCCCAACTGGTGGGTTACAAGAGTGTCCATCACAACGGTGCAACTTGGCTGCATCTGTAGAGGTGAATGGAAACATACAAAAGTTAACATTAATAAAAAAAAAACATACCATACTCCTGAGAAATTCAAAATTTATATAAACTTCTGGAAATGCATTTTTCCTTTATCTTTAAAGAGACACTACCCATTCAGGGCTCTGGATAGGTTAAAAACCTGTACCAACTGCCATTGTCCCCTGATCTTTCCAAGTTAAAGTGTTTCTAAGGCTAAATGTATTATTTTTTATTTATGATAGAGTATGAAATTATTAAAGTCCATGTTAGGTTTGGACTACACTACCAGTGGACTAGTGGACTGGGAGTACACTTGGACTCAAGGGGCGCACTGGAATCACTAGATAAGACACGGACTGGGATTACACTTGGACTCACTAGGCGCACTAGAGTCACTCGATGAGACATAGACTGGGAGTACACTTGGACTCACTAGGCGCACTGAAGTCACTAGATGAGGCATGGACTGGGAGTACACTTGGACTCACTAGGCGCACTGGAGTCACTAGATGAGACATGGACTGGGAGTACACTTGGACTCACTAGGCGCACTGGAGTCACTAGATGAGACATGGACTGGGAGTACACTTAGACTCACTGGGAGCACTGGAGTCACTAGATGAGACACAGACTGGGAGTACACTTGGACTCACTAGGCGCACTGAAGTCACTAGATGAGGCATGGACTGGGAGTACATTTGAACTCACTGAGCGCATTGGAGTTATTAGATGTCACATGCATTGGGAGTACACTTGGACTTGCTGGGCGCACTGGAGTCACTAGATAAGACATGGACTGGGAGTACACTTGGACCCACTAGGCGCATTGGAGTTATTAGATGTCACATGGGAGTACACTTGGACTTGCTGGGCGCACTGGAGTCACTAGATGAGACACGGACTGGGAGTACACTTGGACTCACTGGGAGCACTGGAGTCACTAGATGAGACACGGACTGGGAGTACACTTGGACTCACTAGGCGCACTGGAGTCACTAGATGAGACATGGACTGGGAGTACATTTGAACTCACTGAGTGCATTAGAGTTATTAGATGTCACATGCATTGGGAGTACACTTGGACCCACTAGGCGCATTAGAGTTATTAGATGCCACATGGACCTGGGACTACACTTGGACTTGCTGGGCGCACTGGAGTCACTAGTTGAGACATGGACTGGGAGTATACTTGGACTTGCTGGGCGCACTGGAGTCACTAGATGAGATATGGACTGGGAGAACACTTAGACTCACTGGGCGCACTGGAGTCACTAAATGAGTCATGGAATGGGACTACACTTGGACTTGCTGGGCGCACTGGAGTCACTAGATGAGATATGGATTGGTAGTACACAAGGACTTACTTGGCGCACTGGAGTCACTAGATGAGACATGGACTGGTAGTACACAAGGACTTACTTGGCGCACTGGAGTCACTAGATGAGTCATGGCATGGGAGTACATTTGGACTCATTGAGCGCATTGGAGTCACTAGATGAGACATGGACTGAGAATACACTTGGACTCATTGGGCGCACTGGAGTCACTACATAAGACATGAACTATTTAAGGACCTTTTTTTTCAAGGATAGAGTATTGAATGGTTGAAGCCTCTGTCAGGTTTGGACTGCACTATCAGTGGAATGGTAGGGCACCTTGAGTCACTGGGTGTACTGAAGTCTATAGACACGTGGACTGGAATCACACTGAGTCACTGGGCACACTAGACTCACTTGATGACACATGGATTGGGAGTGCACTTGAAGTCACTGTGTGCACTGGAATCACACGATGGTACGTGGGCTGCGAGTACACTTGTACACACTAAGAGTCACTAGATGACACGTGGACTGAGAGTACACTTGGAATCACTGGTCACACTGGAGTCACTAGACAATACTGGGAGCGCACCTGGAGGTACTGGGTGCCCTGGAGTTACTAGATGACATCTGTACTGAGAACACACCTGGAATAACTAGACACCTTGGACTCACTGGAGAATACATGGACTGGAAGTGCACGTGGAGTCACTGGATGACACAATGACTGGAAGTGCACTTGGAGTCATTGGGCATACTGAAATCCCTAAAGGACACATTACTGGGAGAGTACTTGGAGGAACTGGGTGCACTGGAGTCACTAGAGGACACACTGACTGCGAGTGACCTTCAGGTACAGAGTACCCAAAGGCTTAGGGCAGACTTGGAGGGTATAGGAGGCTTAGGGATACAGGTAAGTACTGCAGCAAGGTGGCTCAGCTGAAGAGTAGTGACAAAATTCTTGAACGTAAAGCCACGGGCCACTTTGCCATTTTAGGTGGCATCAATCAGGTCAGCTGTCTTCTGATAGCACCAATCGAGAGAACTGTCATTGGATCACAAGAGAAGTTAGGCAGCTCAAAATGTTTGGATTTCCCCTCACTTTTAGTCCTGGTGACAAAGCCAATAAGACAGAGCATCAACCTTCCTAAAGGGGACACAGACAGTAAAAAAAAAAGCCCTGACTCTTCCCTACTACAGTATATCCATATGCATGTGTTGCAGGCATCTACAGGTGCCTGAGGGTGTTCGGACCATCCATGCACATCCTACTATTTTCTAAGACCCAAAAGCACCTTGAAACATTATTTGATGCATTCAGGGTTGGAGTTTATTATTTTAGTGACCAAAGGGGTCATGGCTAAAATTTCGCTGGATTTAAAATTTCGAGATCCAAAGCAATCCCAGAAGAACAAAATTCTCAGTACTTTAAAAGAAACTATAAGGCCCCTTTCACTCGGAGTGGAGTCTGCTCTGATCAGTAGATCCCTACAAAATGGGAGAGATGTCAGAGTGTTGACATCCGTGCCTATTAAGTTTCTAGCTGGCGGACCCATGTCAGTTCCATGGGTAGCAGCAAGTCTGCTTATAGGGGGTATCACCGGTCTTGGGCACACAGTGGGGCCTAGATGGCAGGGGGATTGGTAGGGTGGGACAATTACAGAAGGATGCCCTGTGCAGCTTAAAGTTGGTTTCTACCCCTCTCCCTGCTGCCGGCTTTCAGTTACTGGAGGTAGAAGCACACAGGGCATCCTGCTATAATTGACCCCGTCCCATCGAGCCAATCCCTCTCCCTGGCCTGCCCACTTCTGCTTCCTGTGTGTGACCCCCTGTTTTCCCAGGCCCCCTTCGCACAACTGCCGGCTTTTCTCTCCTGCTGGCTTCTGCGGATACACAGCGGGGGATGTGTCAGGATGGAGGGCGTTGGAAGGGGTAGGTAAATATGTCATGAACCGGCCCCATCCATTTCTGAATGGAGAGAGAGAGATCGGTACTGATTGCTCCTGTGTCCATTCATAACTGAAGCATAGTAAACTGAGGCTGCTAGGACAGAAATTGAAGAATCCATGTCCTCTATTCCTTTTTCTGTCTCAAAGGTGAGATGTCAGGAGTCTAGAGAGTTCAGACCCCTGTTATCCCATCCATGCTCCCCCAACAGCATTGTAAAATAAAAATTGAAAAAAAAAAATTGAAAAAAGAAAAAAAAAAAAAATATATATATATATATATATATTTTTTTTTTTAAATATATTGAATATGGCCAGAATTGTAGTATTTCAAATATATGTCAATATATTTGGGAAGAATATTTAAAAAATGTAATTAATATATATTTTTCTTCCATGTGGGATATCCAGATGCTGTCCAATGACTTTTTTTTTCATCAGAAATGCATGCAAAGCGTTTTCCATGGATTCAATTGGACCCGGTACATCAGCGCAGTCAGTTCCAGGTTTGCGTGAAGGAAAAAATGTCAGAATGTGCCGCATTATGCTCATGATGGGATCCATAGTGAATACAACCAGAAAAGACCGGTCATCTCCACACATACTGCACTCTCTGCTTCTACTCTCTCTATTTCTCACAAAATGTCTGAAATAGTTAATTATTTACTATTTTTCAATGCATTCTGGGCATTTGGGAGGGTCTCCTGAGGTTATCCTTTAAAAACGCTTCTAAACGCGCATAAACTGCCATTTTTAACCTACGTTTTCTAGCAGTCAGTTTCCAGCGGTCAGGAAAGTTTTTCAAACGCCCCGTGTACATGAGCCCTAAGTCGCTGGAAAAGGGATGAATCACTAATGTTTCTGTAGAAACTGCAGCTTGAGCTATGGAGCCTGTAAACAAAGTATTTTCTTTTCTCCTTTTTCTACAAATATGTATGTTATAAAGGAGCCTAAATCTGCACTTACTGGCTAAAAAAAAAAAAAAAGAAAGCGAGATATTACATTTGAGCTCCATATATGATCCGTATTGCATGCTTACAAATGGTCCAGCCTGGCACAATTTCAATATGACAATCTCATACCTGATGAGTCTTCACGGAACCAGGAAACGACTGTATTAATTGGAGCTAGGACTGTGACAAGACAAAATCTTTCAGGTTCAAGAAAAATGGAAAGGATTGATAAAAAAAATGTCATTAATGTGTTAAGGAGGGGGGGGGGGGGGGAGGGAGCAGGGGCAGACTGACAACTCATGGGGCCCCTGGGCAATAGGGGATCATGGGGCCCCTGTGTCCTTGTCGAAACTCAAAAAAGCCTATGAAAAAGGTACCAGGGGCATCTCATGGGGCCCCCAACTGACCCTGGGCCCTCGGGCAGTGCCCGAGTTTCCAAATAGTCAGTCCCCCCTGTGAGAGAGTAATAGGCAAAGCCAAAATGTAAGCAAATGAAACTTCAGCTTTGAGGACTGTGTGTTCAAGAGGAGAATTTTCTGATGGCTTGAATGCTTTTCGGTTGCAAAGTATTTACTATTTACAGAAGTTGGAATAAGAAGGAATATTTTTCTTGACCTCAATAGCATAAAATCTATGCAAAGTGGCCACGTGTGGAAAAAAAAAAATCCACCATCACAGTACGCCAGCTTTCTCAACTGGAGTCATGGTGGGTGGTGGTGCCAGCTAAGCCGGGCACACAGACAGGAGGGGGCAGACGGATTCTAGATACCGCCACCGAACTTCAATAATTCATAAAATGCTGATGACCCGCATAGCTGTCTTATCTCTTTTGGAGCTGCTGTTGCATACACTGATTGACCGACGGCCGTGGCTGAGAGGGACTATTCTCCAATAATCATCCGGCATCCTGTCTAATAACCCCTGGGATAAGCCAGGGCAAGGGCCCCGCTCTATTAACCTCATCATGGCCGAACGGCAGAAATAAGCAGACCTGTCATCAGGCATAAGCCAGTGGTGTCATGCTGCGTCCATGATGGCGAGAGGTGACATATAGGAGTGGTACTGTGATGCATGACAGAAAATGATCGACGCCGGGGTGATCAGCCTTTCCCACACTGAGTGTCAATTTACAAGCATTGGACAACTGGTATGCCAGTGAACTAGTGTGTCGTACATCTCCGATCACCCCAATTCCTGCATCTTCATATTTCAGATCACCGCCAATTTCTGCACTTTCGCTACTCAGGTCACCCCCAATTCCTATACCTTCACACCTCAGATCACCCCCGATTCCTGTACCATCAGACTTCAAATCACCACAATTCCTGAACCTGAGATCAGTCCAAATTTCTGAATCCTTATACCTCAGATCACCCCAATTCCTGCACCTTCAAACCTGAGATCAGTCCAAATTTCTGAATCCCTATACCTCAGATCACCCAAATTCCTGCACCTTAACCACTCAGATCACCCCAATTCATGCACCTTCGCACCTGAGTTCAGCCCCAGTTTCTGAATCTTCACACCTCAGATCGCCGCAATTCCTACACCTTCATACATGAGATCAACCCAGTTCCTCCACCTTCACACCTCAGGTTACCCCAATTCCTGCACCTTCACATCTCAGATCACCCCCAGGTTTTGCTCCTTCATACACGAGATCAAACCAGTTCCTCCACCTTCACACCTCAGTTCACCCCAATTCCTGCACCTTCACACCTCAGATCACCCCCAATTCTTGTACCATCAGACTTCAAATCACCCCAATTCCTGCATCTTCACATCTGAGATCAGTTCAAATTTCTGAATCCTTACACCTCAGATCACCCCAATTCCTGCACCTTCACCCCCATCACCCCTCATATCACTCCAATTCCTGCACCTCAACCCGTCAGATCACCCCAATTCTTGTACCTTCACACCTGAGATCAGCCCCAGTTTCTGAGTGTTCACACCTCAGATCACCCCAATTCCTGCACCTTCACCCCCATCACCCCTCATATCACCCCAATTCCTGCACCTCAATCCGTCAGATCACCCCAATTCTTGTACCTTCACACCTGAGATCAGCTCCAGTTTCTGAGTCTTCACACCTCAGATCACCCCAATTCCTGCACCTTCACACCTCAGATCTCCCCAATTCTTGCACCTTCATACATGAGATCAACCCAGTTCCTCCACCTTCACACCTCAGGTCAGTCCCAATTCCTGCAGCTCTACACCTGAGTTCACCCCTAATTCCTGCACCTTCACCCCTCTGATCACCCCAATTCTTCCACCTTCACACCTGAGATCAGCCCCAGCTTCTGAGTCTTCACCCCTTAGATCACCCCAATTCCTACATCTTCACCCCTCAGTTCACCCCAATCCCTGCACGTTTTCACCTCAGATCACCCAAATGTCTGCACGTTCACACCTCAGATCACCCCCAATTTTTGAACCTTCATACCTCATACCAATTCCTGCACCTCTACTCCTCAGATCATACCTACTCCTAAACCTTCACAACCTAGTGAGCTGTCAATGACAGAATATGGCAGTAGGGAGCAGGGACTCCACGGGAGGATTTCTGCAACTTTGCACCTCAGATCACTCCAATTCCTGCACCTTCACACCTCAGATCAGCTAAAATTCCTGCACCTTCACTTCTCAGATCACCCCATTTCCTGCACCTTCACAGCTCAGATCACTTCAATTCCTGCACCTTCACACCTCAGATCAGCCCAAGGTCCTAAACCTTCACAGCCTAGTGAGCTGTCAATTACAAAATACAGCAGTAGGGAGCAGGGGCCCCACTTGGAGGATTCTCTGGTAGCACAATCCTAAAATGAACACAGGCAAGGTGACAATCTTCTGGGTCCTGCTGAAAATTTCACTGCATACCCTCCCTCATACTTGAGCCTTACGTTGCAAATCTCTGGTATCCACGCTCGTTTCTGCTAGGTGTACATGGAAATTCAAACCGAGCACTTAGAAAGCCTCAACAGCCAAGCAAGAGCTGGCTACATTAATCACTATGATGTCAAATGGCACAATTGCAACAAATATCTTGTGAAGATCTTCCAGCGTCCTACTGCTGTTTCCAATTAGATCCACACAGCGATGGACGCTCATAAACGCTGGTAACATCCAACAAGGACCCTCACTGGAACTGATGGGAGCCTCTTGTAAATACAAGCTTTATTTAAAACCAACTTTAGCCCAATTTGGGGAGATTTTTCTCACTTCCTGTCCTTATTTCATACAATAAATGGAAGGTTTGGTTGTCGCCAGAACGAGAAGGCATAGAAAGTGCTCCAACCCTTCCCTACTCTGATCAAAGTATGTTTTTTGTCTGCTTCTCCATTGGAGAGAACTCCCATCACTTCTTGCCCTAGCATTGTTTTGAGATCGATATAGTGCACAATATGACTGCATTATGTCATAGAATAGCTTTTCCAACAATACGTAGGTGATACAAAGTCTTTTGGTTCAGCCTACAAACAGACTGAAAAACACGCTATAGTCCACCGTTTTATGGCTGGCAGTTGGTTTTCGTTAAAAAAAACACAAAATCAATTCAGCTTTCCAACATAGTCCATTATAAGGAAAGGTCAGTCCTAGGCTTCAATACGTCACCAAACATCTGTGAGCCTGAGAGAAGTCCAACAATTCTGATATTCTGTTATTGATAGAATCAGAAGATAGGAGTTTCATGATGTGGGATAAGATGTTCTCAGGGCTGGGCAGGACTGCAACACTCTGGGCTGACTTCTCACACAGTCCCAAATCCAAATTTTATTGAAATCCATGTTCTACCAAAGTTTTGTACCTCTGGTGTTTCCCAGATAATGCTCTCAGAACATTCAGAACTCTTCAGATGACCCTAAGTACTTGGCGAATATACAGATAAGAACCTATTGCACTTTCTCTTACTGTGGAAGGATTGTAAGAAGTGGAAAATAGCGTATTCTATATAGAATATTCTTCCTATCACTATAACTCAGCCTTTCTCAAACTTTTTACTTCAGAGGAACCCCTCAAAATAATTTTCAGATCTCAGGGAGCCACTGCTTAAACCAATCCACCAGGGGTCAATTGATAGTCAATGAGAACAATACAATCCTTAGAGTAGTGGTCGCCCTTAATGAGAGAAAAAAATATCATTGGTGTCATGATATTGGTTCTGCCAAGTAGCATTGGTCCTGAAGGCTCCATCAAATGGGATAGAGAGAAAACAGGTGGCGCACACACCTAGTGCATTATCCAAGGTTTATTGTAGGAATGAAATAATAAAAACATACTCACAGACGAAGCATGTATCTAAAAAGCATAGAAAAATGACAATGGCCACAACGACGGGCAAGATGTTCTCACTGTCAGTGCGGTCAAATGGCTGACGCGTTTCGGGGACGAATCCCTTTCCTCAAAGCTGATGACCAACCTCTGATACTGACGTATGATGTCTGGAAAGAAAGAGCCTCGCTATTGATGCCTGAGTGGGATGGTGTGGGAGTGTGCTTTTATGCCTGTGGGGAAATGGCTCCTCCATCAAATGAGAGGTCAATCAGCCATGGTCCAAAGAACCCCTAATAATCTCTGGAGGAAGCCTAGGGCTCTAGAATACCTACCATAGTTTAAGACTGTGGTATCAACCACCGGCTCATGACTTCCCTTCTGCCAGGCCTCCAGCCAGCTACAGATCTCTTAACTTTCCCCAGTGTCCCCCCCCCGCTCCCATAGTGCCCTCCAACCTCCCATAATGGCCCATAGTGCTTCCAGGACTCATGAGAGCCCTCAGCCTCCACAATGCCCCCAAATTCCCACAGTGCCACCCAGTCTTGCATTCAGGTAGTCTCCAAGTTACGAACATCCAAGTTGTGAATGACTCCTACTTACTAACGGAGGGAGAAACAAGTGAGAGGAAATCTACCCCTTGGAAGGGAAATTCACTCCTGTAAGAGTTATCATGGGAAAAAGGTGTATCTACTGAAGGTTTATTACCAATCCTTGTTTCCACGAGAACCCAAAATTTTCAAAATCCAATTGTCACAGGGTCAGGAAGTGAGGTGAAATCTTCTGAACAGAAGCACAGACAGCAAAATAAACATTACAGGGGTGTTATCCCTTCCCTATGCTATCCAAAAAACATAAACATATATTTTTTTTGGCTGGCATTTACCCTTAAAAGATTTACCTGTCTCAATTTACATACAAATTCAACTTAAGAGCAAACCTACAGACCCTATCATGTTCGTAACCCAGAGACTACCTGTAGTGCCCTCAGCCTGCCGCAAAGCCTCTAGCCCTCCATAGCTCCCTAACCTCCAACAGTATCCTCAAACATCCTCCAGAAACCCCATCCCCTAGGGATACCAAGTCTGCTGCTGAGTCTCCTAACCTCTCCACAACCCCCATCCCCTCCACAGTGACATCCAGCCCCATCCAGATTTTTCCAGCATTTCAATGTTTTGCATTCCCATATTTTATTGTGTGAGTATAAATTTTATTACTTACTGTTGGGGCTTGGAATGTTTTGGAAGAATGTACTGGGCCCTGGTTCCAAAAAACGATCGAGAACCCTTGGTTTAAGACTGATAAAAAGCTAAAAGCATGTGCTATCCATCAAAACCTTTCTTAGCCCTTACAAAAATTAACAAAATGAGCAAATAAAATGTTATATGGAGTCCAAACAGATGGGGTCAGGAAACACACCATCTTCATGCTTCTACAAAATGCTTGTGACTAATCCACCATTCATGAATAAGAAGAATGAGTCAACATATGGTAGGTTCTTGCCAAGACTGGCTTGAATGTTTGTGGGTATCTGGTCTTCTTATTCAACTGGAGTACATACAAACAGAGGTGATAGCTCCTCCATTTAGATCCAGTGTTATAAAAAACCTTTTCATCCAGGCTTTCTCAGCCTTTTCAACACAGAGGAACCCTTGAAATATTTTTCTAGTCTCAGGGAACCCCTGCTAAAAATTATTATATCTACAACTCATGATACATTAGTGTGATGGTCAGTGGGAAGAATGTTCCCTACAATTGTGGTCATTGGGAAGAATTCTCCCCTTACAGGTAGCTAAAACGATCATTGGTGTCAGCAGGAACTTATCTGAGAGGCTGAAATTGCTCATTGCTCAAGGAACTCCTAGTAACCTCTGGAGGAACCTTAGGATTCCATGGAACCCTGGTTGAGAATACCTGGTCTCATTACTCAAGCTGACACTTGCTTTGGTGAGGCTGCTCATATATACCAAAAACAGCCCCAAAGAAAAGGTATTCTTGAAGAATGTCCATCTATACAAGAAACAGAGACTGCCACACGTCAACCATCAGAGTCCAAAGCAATGTTTTATCAAATAACCACCGGAAAGAGAGCCGATTTATTTCAGGGCTTTTCCCATTCCCCCTTCATCAGGGCTACAACACAAGCAGGACAATATTTAAAAGTCATATAAAATATAATCTGCACAATGCATATTATAGAAAAACAGAATAAAGGAATAAACCGTTTAAAAAAAATACTGCTGTAAAATAACCATATATTATGATTGTAATATTATATTGCTGTAAAGTTTCAATATTAAAAAGAAAAATATAAAAATTATAAAATAGGAAGCTTATAGGTATTGTTTGTATGGTTTCATAGTCATATTTTTTAAAGTGGAGGTCCGGTCAAATCCTAAGAATAAACCAGCTCCCACCCCCATTCTAAGCCCTATACCAGGGGTATTAAAATAAAATTCATGGAGGTCGGTCTGATCAGTAAAATGTTCTTCCAGTAGAGGTCCACATCACAAATCTCAGATCCTTCCCATCACAACCCCATCATTTTAAACCACAAGCCCATTCTTACATCAGTATCCTCAGTCCTCCACTTCATATCATTTTCCCATTCACATTAGTGTCCACTGCCCCCTTCACATCATCCCGCACCCCAGCACTGCCCCCATTACATCACCCCCCATAGCACTGCCCCCCCTTCATTTCACCCTCCCCCCCCACAGCACTGCCACCCTTTTCATCACTTCTCCCCCCACAGCACTGCCCCCCTTTTCATCACTTCTCCCCCCACAGTACTGCCCCCCCCCCACAGCACTGCCCCCCTTCAAATCATCCCACACAGCACTGCTCCCCTTTCACATAACCCCCCCCCCTCCAACAGCACTGCCCCTCCCTTTACATCACATCTCCCCCACAGCACTATCCCTCCTTTAAATCACATTTCACCCCTATGGCAATGCCCTCTTAAGATCCTCCCCCACAGCACTATACCCCCTTTACATCACATCTCCCCCACACGTCACTACACCCTTTAAGATCTCCCCCCACAGCACTGCTCCCCTCTACATCTTCCCTCCACCCCACGGCACTTGCCCCCCTTTATGCCACACCCCCAGTATTGCCTCCCTTCACATCACATCTCCCCTCCCCACCAGCATTTGCCCCCCTTCACATCCCCACAGTATTGCTCCCCCTTACACCTACCCCCCATAGCACTTGCCCCCTTCACATCTCCCCTCTCCCCCACAGCACTGCTCCTTCTTCACATCACTCTCCCCTCAACAATATTGTGCTCTTGTGCTCTGCCCCTCCCTTCAAATCTGCCCCTCCCTTCAAATCTGTCCCCCCCTTCAAATCACCCCCCACACAGCACTGCCCCATTCATGTCACCCCCTGTCCTCCTCCACCTTCACAGCTATGTGCTCTTGCCAGCGAGCTGCATGAGTTACCTCCTACCTTACACAGATGGGAGAGCGGCAAGCACAGCGGCACTGGATGGAGGGTGAGAGCAGGAGTTAACTTTTCATATTAATTAGCTGGTGATTGGTTGCTAGGACCGCCCGGTGTCCTAGCAACTATTCGCCTGCTAGTTAATCTGGAACACTAACCCAAGAAACTCTGCTCCATTCAGTGTGGCTGTGCCTCCCGCCCTCCGTGCTTTACTATCCTGCCTCCCGCTCTCCGCTCTGCCTTGAGAATGGCAGCAGAGGAAGCCAGGTCTGAAGAAGTGGCTCCTGAATGGCACGACCGCTGGTTAAGATGGGACAGTGGCCCGGTCTGGATCCGGACCGTGGTCTGTCATTTACTGATGCCTGCCTTATGCTAACTACCCTGTAAAGCAGAGGTCTCCAAACTGCAGCCCAGGGGCCAGATGCTGCCCTTTGTTTGCTTTTATCTGGCCCTTGGGACATTATTTCTTCCATTGCCACCAAGGATGGGGCACTATTTCCCCCACCAATACCACTATTTTTTTCACTAATACAAATGACGGGGCTCTATTTCTCCAACTGACACCAACAATTGGGCATTAATCCTCCCAATGACACCAACAATGGGGAACTATTCCTCCAACTGACCCCAACAATTGGGCACTAATCCTCCCAATGACACCAACAATGGGGCACTGTTCCTTCCACTGACACTAACAATGGGGCACTACTGATTCCATTGACACCAACAATAGGATACTATTGATTCCACTGACACCAACAATGGGGCACTATTCCTCCCACTGACACTGACAATGGGGAAATATTGTTTCTACTGACACCAACAATGGGGAACTATTCCTCCCAATGACACCAATGATGGGGCACTATTCCTTTCACTGACACCAATAATGAGCACTATTCTTTCCACTGACACCAACGATGAGGCACTATTCCTCCCATTGACACCAACAATATGGCACTATTCCCCCCACTGACACCAATGAAGGGGCCCTATTCCTCCCACTGGTGCTGGGATATTCTACTTCCATTGGCCACAGCCCAGCCCCCCTAAAGTCTGAAAAACAGTAAACTTGTCCTTTGTTTAGAAAGTTTGGAGACCCCTAGATACTAATAGTTCACCAAACCATTTCTCTTGCTGCCATTGCTCTTCAATCTGAGTTTTCAATAATCCACCAGCTGGAATTGTTGCAATGTTCAAGTTGCTTCTGTTCAGGACTGCATCCCCTTATCACATGACTCTGTGATGTGTGCCTCTCTCAGGAGCCAGGGTAAGGGCCCCTTACCATCATGGCATTGCAGTAACGTCAATGTGTTGGTGCCATTCATTCAGAAGAGCTCCCCAATGCACCTTGTAATGGACATGCATGGCAGTGTGCTGGCAAGAAATGGTGCATGCACATTAGTACATTGTTGAGGTGCACTGCAGGAAACGTCCATTGGCAAGGTGTGCTGAGGTGCCATTCCAAAGCATCAATGTAAGGGAAGGGCACACCAATGCATCTTGTGACTGACAAAGCACTAAAATACATTGCGATGTGCTGGCAAAAATGGTGTTGTGCTGCTTCCTTCTGTCCCATTGCCCCCCTCCTGTCCTGCTACCCCCCACCTGTCCCGCTGCCCCTCACCTCTCTCCCTGCCCCTCCCGTCCCGCTGCCCCCTCTCCTGTCCTGCTACCCCCCACCTGTCCCGCTGCCCCCCACCTCTCGCACTGCCCCTCCTGTCCCACTGCCCCCTCTCTTGTCCTGCTACCCCTCACCTGTCCCACTGCCCCCCACCTGTCTCTCTGACCCTCCCATCCCGTTGCCCACTCTTCTGTCCCGCTGCTCCTCTCCTGTCCCGCTGCCCCTCACCTGTCCCGCTGCCCCCCACCTATCTTTCTGACCCTTCCAACCTGCTGTCCTGCTGCCCCCCCTCCTGTCCTAGTCCCCCCCCCTCCTGCTACCCCCTTCTGTCCAGCTACCCCTCACCTGTCCCGCTGCCCCTCACCTGTCTCGGTGCCCCTCCCGTCCCGCTGCCCCCTCTCATGTCCCACTACCCCCTCCTGTCCTGCTACCCCTCACCTGTCTCTCTGACCCTCCCATCCTGTTGCCCACTCTCCTGTCCTGCTGCTCCCTCTCCTGTTCCGCTACCCCCTCCTGTCCTGCTACCCCTCACCTGTCTCGCTGCCCCCCTCTCCTGTTTCGCTACCCCCTCCTGTCCTGCTAATCCTCACCTGTCCCGCTGCCCCTCCCATCCCACTGCCCCCTGTCCTGTCCTGCTACCCCCTCCTGTCTTGCTACCCCTCACCTGTCCTGCTGCCCTTCCTGTCCCGCTGCCCCTCTCCTGTCCTGCTACCCCTCACCAGTCCCGCTGCCCCCTCTCCTGTCCTGCTGCCCCCTCACCTGTCCCACTGCCCCTCACCTGTCTCGCTGTCCCTCCCGTCCTGCTGCCCCCTCTACTGTCCTGCTACCCGCTCCTGTCCTGCTACCCCTCGCCTGTCCCACTGCACCTCAACTGTCTCGCTGCCCCCTCACCTGTCCCGCTGCCCCTCACCTGTCTCGGTGCCCCTCCCGTCCCGCTGCCCCCTCTCATGTCCCACTACCCCCTCCTGTCCTGCTACCCCTCACCTGTCTCTCTGACCCTCCCATCCTGTTGCCCACTCTCCTGTCCTGCTGCTCCCTCTCCTGTTCCGCTACTCCCTCCTGTCCTGCTACCCCTCACCTGTCCCGCTGCCCCCCCTCTCCTGTTCCGCTACCCCCTCCTGTCCTGCTAATCCTCACCTGTCCCGCTGCCCCTCCCATCCCGCTGCCCCCTGTCCTGTCCCGCTACCCCCTCCTGTCTTGCTACCCCTCACCTGTCCCACTGCCCCTCACCTGTCTCGCTGTCCCTCCCGTCCTGCTGCCCCCTCTACTGTCCTGCTACCCGCTCCTGTCCTGCTACCCCTCACCTGTCCCACTGCACCTCAACTGTCTCGCTGCCCCCTCTCCTGTCCTGCTGCACCCCCTCCTGTCCTGCTGCCCCCCTCCTGTCCTATCCTGATGGGGTGGATCTTAAACAGGAAAAGGTAGGACAAATTCAGATGGAAGGGGGCACCTAATTTTATTCTTGCCTAGGGCAGCACAAAACCAAAGTACACCACTGGCTTCAACACAAGTCTGCTGGCAAGGTACATTGGGGTGCCATCGTTCCAATGCATGTAACAGAAGAGCACCCCAACGTACCTTGTGATAGACATGAGTTGCAGTGCAGTGCAATGAACATTAATGAGTGTTGTAGTGTGCATGCAATGAGATGCAATGCAAGTCTGCTGGTAAGACGCATTGGGCTGCCATTCATTGTCCCAGTGCATGCACATTTTGTGATTGAAATGCGTTGCAGCACAATGCAAAGAGAGTCAAAGAACATACCTTACAGTGTGCGGCTGAAAAATAGCTAGATGATGCTGGGCGTCTTCCAGCCAGGAAATAAGGCGGAGCACTTATCTGACTTGCTGCAGCTTCTAATGCACATTGTGAGAAGCTCACAGTGTGCAGTGAAATCAGAGTAAGCCATTTCAGTCCAGGGGAGGAGCCGGTACAACTCTGCAAGACTGGAGGGGAGGAGCCGGTACACCTGTGCAAGACTGAAGGGGAGGAGCCAGTACACCTGTGCAAGACTGAAGGGGAGGAACCAGTACACTTGTACAAGACTGAAGGGGAGGAGCAGGTACGCCTGTGCAAGACTGGAGGGGAGGAGCCGGTACACCTGTACAAGACTGAAAGGGAGGAGCCGGTACACCTGTGCAAGACTGGAGGGGAGGAGCCGTACACCTGTACAAGACTGGAGGGGAGGAGCCAGTACACCTGTGCAAGACTGGAGGGGAGGAGCCGGTACACCTGTGCAAGACTGGAGGGGAGGAGACGGTACACCTGTGCAAGACTGGAGGGGAGGAACCAGTACACCTGTGCAAGACTGAAGGGGAGGTGCTGGTACACCTGTGCAAGACTGAAGGGGAGGAGCCAGTACACCTGTGCAAGACTGAAGGGGAGATGCCAGTACACCTGTGCAAGACTGAAGGGGAGGAGCCGGTACACCTGTGCAAGACTGAAGGGGAGGAGCCGGTACACCTGTGCAAGACTGAAGGGGAGGAGCCGGTACAACTGTGCAAGACTGAAGGGGAGGTGCCAGTACACCTGTGCAAGACTGAAGGGGGTCCGGAGGTCAAATTTATAGGCAACTCTTTTATGTATGGAGGTTATCTTTAGGGGTACACCTGTGCAAGACTGAAGGGGAGATGCCAGTACACCTGTGCAAAACTGAAGGGGAGATGCCAGTACACCTGTGCAATACTGAAGGGGAGGAGCCGGTACACCTGTGCAAGACTGAAGGGAAGGAGCCGGTACACCTGTGCAAGACTGAAGGGGAGATGCCAGTACACCTGTGCAAAACTGAAGGGGAGATGCCAGTACACCTGTGCAATACTGAAGGGGAGATGCCAGTACACCTGTGCAATACTGAAGGGGAGATGCCAGTACACCTGTGCAAAACTGAAGGGGAGATGCCAGTACACCTGTGCAAAACTGAAGGGGAGGAGCCGGTACACCTGTGCAAGACTGAAGAGGAGGAGCCGGTACACCTGTGCAAGACTGAAGGGAAGGAGCTGGTACACCTGTGCAAGACTAAAGGGGAGGAGCCGATACACCTGTGCAAGACTGAAGAGGAGGAGCCGGTACACCTGTGCAAGACTGAAGGGAAGGAGCTGGTACACCTGTGCAAGACTGGAGGGGAGGAGCCTGTACACCTGTGCAAGACTGGAGGGGAGGAGCCGGTACACCTGTGCAAGACTGGAGGGGAGGAGCCGATACACCTGTGCAAGACTGGAGGGGAGGAGCCGGTACACCTGTGCAAGACTGAAGGGGAGGTGCTGGTACACCTGTGCAAGACTGAAGGGGAGGTGCCAGTACACCTGTGCAAGACTGAAGGGGAGGTGCCAGTACACCTGTGCAAGACTGAAGGGGGTCCGGAGGTCAAATTTATAGGCAACTCTTTTATGTATGGAGGTTATCTTTAGGGGTACACCTGTGCAAGACTGAAGGGGAGGAGCCAGTACACCTGTGCAAGACTGAAGGGGAGATGCCAGTACACCTGTGCAATACTGAAGGGGAGGAGCCGGTACACCTGTGCAAGACTGAAGGGAAGGAGCCGGTACACCTGTGCAAGACTGAAGGGGAGGAGCCGATACACCTGTGCAATACTGAAGGGGAGGAGCCGGTACACCTGTGCAAGACTGAAGAGGAGGAGCCGGTACACCTGTGCAAGACTAAAGGGGAGGAGCCGATACACCTGTGCAAGACTGGAGGGGAGGAGCCTGTACACCTGTGCAAGACTGGAGGGGAGGAGTCGGTACACCTGTGCAAGACTGGAGGGGAGGAACAGGTACACCTGTGCAAGACTGGAGGGGAGGAGCCGGTACACCTGTGCAAGACTGAAGGGGAGGAGCAGGTACACCTGTGCAAGACTGAAGGGGGGTCCGGAGGTCAAATTTATAGGCAACTCTTTTATGTATGGAGGTTATCTTTAGGTGGAATATTACATTTTCTTTTGTAAACTCCTCAACTCGTTTCTATTCATAGACTAAATCCATAAATTACATAAATTATGAAAAAACAGATGAATTCCAGCCCTACATTATAGAGAGGAAGGGCTGTATCCCGATACATCCTGATACTGCCCATACCTATGTGCTCAGCCATCCCGCAGCACTGATTGGGTGTTAGAGAGTCTAGAGACATCTGAGGGGATAAGAGACGCCACACACCACCAACTCAACGGGTGAAGAGACATGTGAACGGCCTCCTGAGCCCCGCCTCTGACGCATTTCACCCCGCCCATCCGGGGGGCTTAATCATAGAGATTCCTTCACCTGTTGAGTTAGTGGTGTGCGGCGTCTGTCATCCCCCCTTTCTGGATTACACATTAGACAGCCTGCACCCGTACCTTGCTGAGTCACTGGATTTACCACTCCACCTGAGCGGCGCTATTAGTGGTATAGGGAGGGATTCCTGGAAGCTACATGCAGAGGAGAACATCAATAATTAAATCTAAAATTTCCTGTCAGTGTATGATGTCAGGGATGGAGGGATCAATATGGATCAATACTAGCACAGGAGTCCATCACACAGACTGGAGAGGAGGCGCAGAAACATATCTATCTATCTATCTATTATCTATCTATCTATCTATCTATCTATCTATCTATCTATCTATCTATCTATTATCTATCTATCTATCTATCTATTATCTATCTATTATCTATCTATCTATCTATCTATCTATTATCTATCTATCTATCTATCTATCTATCTATCTATCTATTATCTATCTATCTATCTATCTATCTATCTATCTATCTATCTATCTTTCTTTATTTCCTTTTCTTTTATTTCTTTCTTCCTATCTACATTATCTATATACACTATATTGCTCCAAGTATCGGGCCGCCAGCCTTTCCACGCACATGACCTTTAATGGCCCCCCAGTCCTAGTCCGTAGGGTTCAATATTGAGTTGGCTCCGCCCTTTGCAGCTATAACAGCTTCAGCTCTTCTGGGAAGGCCGTCCACAAGGTTTAGGAGGGTGTCTATGGGAAGGTTGGACCATTCTTCCAGAAGTACATTTGTCAGGTCAGGCACTGATGTCGGGGGAGGGGGCCTGGCTCCGCAGTCTCTTCTCTAATTCATCCCAAAGGTGTTCTATGGGGTTGAGGTCAGGACTCTGTGCAGGACAGTCAAGTTCCTCCACCCCAAACTGGCTCCTCCATGTCTTTATGGACCTTGCTTTGTGCACTGGTGCGCAGTCATGTTGGAGGCCATCCCCAAACTCTTCCCACAAAGTTGGGAGCATGAAATTGTCCAAAATGTCTTGGTATGCTGACGCCTTAAGAGTTCCCTTCAATGGAACTAGGGGGCCAAGCCCAACCCCTGAAAAACAACTCCACACCATAATCCCCCTCCACCAAACTTTACACTTGGCACAATACAGTCAGGCAAGTACTGTTCTCCTAGCAACTGCCAAATCCAGGCACGTCCATCGGATTGCCAGACAGGGAAGTGTGATTGGTCACTCCAGAGAACACGTATCCCCTGCTCTAGAGTCCAGTGGCGGCGTGCTTTACACCACGGCATCCGACGCTTTGCATTGCACTTGGTGATGGAAGGCTTGGATGCAGCTGCTCGGCCATGGAAACCCATTCCATGAAGCTCTCTACGCACTGTTGTTGGGCTCATCTGAAGGCCACACCAAGTTTGGAGGTCTTTAGCTATTGACTCTGCAGACAGTTGGTGACTTCTGCGCACTAACCCCAAATCCTGCACCCAGGGGCGGAATGACAATTCATGGGGCCCCCGGGAAATCATGGGGCCCCTGTGTCCTCGACCACACTCAAACCACACCCAAAAAGCCTATGAAAGGTACTAGGGGCATCTCATGGGGCCCCCTACTGACCCCGGGCCCTCGGGCAGTGCCCGAGTGCCTAAATAGTCAGTCCGCCCCTGCCTGCACCTCACCCGCCTCCTTTGTAGACGGATAGGTTAGGACAGCCTTTCTCAATCTTTATAACACGGAGGGACCCTTAAAAATCACTTTTAAGTGTCAGGCCTTGTTCACAGGGGTGGAGGGTAAAAATTAGTGTCTTAGCTGTGCTTGTAATCTCATACATGCAAAACGTATACCACAAATACTACCAATTCAAGTGAATGGGACCAAGCCACAACCATGAGCCACGTGCTTGGCTCACAATTATAGCTTCTCCTGAATGCCTGGCAGCCAATGATCTACAGCCAAGGGCGGGCTGCCGCAGGTGTGCACATGCCCTCAGGGGACCCCTTCCAATAATAATTATATTTACACCTCCTGGGCAGGAGCAGACTGACAACTCATGGGGCCCCCGGGCAATAGGGGATCATGGGGCCCCTGTGTCCTTGCACAAACTTAAAAAAGCCTATGAAAAAGGTACCAGGGGCATCTCATGGGGCCTCATACTGACCCCGGGCCCTCAGGCAGTGCCCGAGTTTTCAAATGGTCAGTCCGCCCCTGCTCCTGGGACATTATCTGTAAGGCCCCTTTCACACAGGTGCCATCCAGTCCTATCGGCAGGGGATCCATAAACAGATTGCTGAATCAGAGTAGAACAGAACGGATGTCACTCTTGTCACATCTGTGTCCATTCACACCGGAGTTCTCCTGGACCCATGTTGGATCTATGGACAGAGCCACGACTGCAAGCCAAGTACGTTGCTCGCAAGGTGCGCACATCCACTTACATCTGCCTGCCAACAGGCTTACATGGAGCTTCCAATCGGGCCAGGCTATAAGAAACTGACTGTCCACGTGAAAGAGGCCGAAGTACCAGCTCTAAGAACATATAGAAGAATAAGAAACATGGCATGCTTAGGATAACTGACACCCAGGGCTGCTATATTGGTGGTCAAAGGGAAGAATGCTCCTAACATTGGTGGTTTGTAGAGAAGTGCCCCTTACATTGGTGGTCAGTGGAAAGAATGTTCCCATTACAATAGTGGCCAGTGGGAAGAATGTTCTCCATACACTGGTGGTCAATGGGAGGAATGCCCCCCTTACTGTGGTGGTCAGAGAAGAAGTGCCCCCGTACATTGGTGGTAGGTGGAAAGAATATCCCTCCTTAAAATAGTGACCAGTGGGAAGAATGTTCTCTATACATTGGTGGTCAGTGGAAAGAATGTCCCCATTAAATAGTGGCCAGAATGGGAAGGATGCTCCTAACATTGGTGGTTTGTAGAGAAGTGCCCCTTACATTGGTGGTCAGTGGAAAGAATGTCCCCATTACAACAGTGGCCAGTGGGAAGAATGTCCCCATTACAATAGTGGCCAGTGGGAAGAATGTTCTGGTGGTCAATGGGAGGAATGCCCCCCTTACTGTGGTGGTCAGAGGAGAAGTGCCCCCTTGCATTGGTGGTCGGTGGAAAAAATGTCCCTCCTTACAATAGTGACCAGTGGGAAGAATGTTCCCTATACATTGGTGGTCATTGGAAAGAATTCCCCCCTTACAGTGGTGGTCAGAGGAGATGTACTCCTTGCATTGGTGGCTAGTAGGAAGAATGTTCCCTATACACTGGTGGTCAATGGGAGGAATGCCCTTACTGTGGTGGTCAGAGGAGAAGAGCCCCCTTACATTGGTGGTCAGTGGAAAGAATGCCCATCCTTACATTGGTGGTCAGAGGAAAGATTGTCCTCCTCACAGTGGTGGTCAGAGGAGATGTACTCCTTGCATTGGTGGCTAGTAGGAAGAATGTTCCCTATACACTGGTGGTCAATAGGAAGAATGCCCCCTTTACTGTGGTGGTTAAAGGAGATGTGTCCCCATACATTGGTGGTCAATGAAGAAGTCCCTCTTATATTGGTAGTCAGCAAAGAAGTGCCCCCTTACATTGGTGGTCAGGGAAGTAGTGCCCCCTTATATTGATGGTCAGTGGGAAGAATGTCCTCCTTACACTGGTGGTCAGGGAAGAAGTGCCCCCCTTACATTGGTGGTCAGGGAAGTAGTGCCCCCTTACATTGATGGTCAGTGGGAAAAATGTCCCCTATACATTGGTGATCATTGAAGAAATGCCTGCTTACATTTGTGGTCAGTGGGAATACTGTTCCCTCTACATTGGTGGTCAGTGGAAAGCATGCCCTCCTTAGAGTGGTGGCTAGAGGAGATGTACTCCTTGTGTTGGTGGTTAGTGGGAAGAATGCCTCCTTCTTTGTGTGGTCAGAGAAGTACCACTTACATTGGTGGTCAGTGGGAAAAATGTCTTCCTTACTTTGTTGGTCAGTGAAGTTGTGCCCCCTTACATTGGTGGTCAGTGAAGAAGTCCCCCCTTACATTGTATGATTATCTCCTTACATTGGTAGTCAGTGGAGAAATTCCTGCTTACATTGGTGATCAGTGGTAAGAGTTCACCCCTTACATTGGTGGTCAGTGGGAAGAGTGCCCCTCTTACATTGGTGGTCAGTGGGAAGAGTGCCCCTCTTACATTGGTGGTCAGTGGGAAGAGTGCCCCCTTACATCGGTGGTCAGTGGTAAGAGTGCCCTCCTTACATTGGTGGTCAGTGGGAAGAGTGCACTCCTTACATTGGTGGTCAGTGGGAAGAGTGCCCCCTTACATTGGTGGTCAGTGGGAAGAGTGCCCCCCTTACATTGGTGGTCAGTGGGAAGAGTGCCCCCCTTACATTGGTGGTCAGTGGGAAGAATGTCCTCCTTACAGATGGTTAAAATGACCATTGGTGTCAGTGATGGCTCATCTGAGACTCAGAGATTTCTCATTGCTCAATGGACCGCTAGTTACCTGAAGAAGATCCCTAACTGAGAGGGACAGGTGAGAGGGAGAGGCTGGAGGTCTTACCTGAGTCTGTGTGCACAAGGAGGACCATCCATAGGAGGACCATCCACTCCAAGAGGACAGGAAGAGTGATCTTCTGCATGTCAGAATCTCAGTCCCAGGTGATGGGGAAGATCAGATAATGGATGATGAGAGGAGATCTTCAGTCCTGCATGTTCTGCACCCTCCCAAGTCACCCCAGACAGTGGCTGAGCCTAAGGGATCTCTGACAACCCTCTACACTCTGGTTGTCACTGACACATCATACAGCAGCAGCAGGTATTCACCTCCTTGGCATAACATTAAGGGCTTGGCTGTCTCCTCTAACCTCCTCAGTGTTTAATTATATCCTGCACCTCCACATCCCTCTGGCTTTTATCTCACCCCACCCCATGCACCAGACTACACAAAGAGGGAAACTATGTCCGCTTGGCACACAGAGCTGCTCTCATCCCTGCTGGGACAGCTGCATGCAATTTGCTTCTTCTGCCATCACTCAGAGATTGCTGAGTATCCCAGACAACCTTGTGTCTAATGACTGCTGCAGCTTCTTGCAAACAAAATCAAACATGTGGCCAGAACTGCCAGTGTGGTCCTGCTGCCTCCCCTTCCTGATCCAGAAGGTCAGTGCAGGTGCCCAGGTGATGCTGCGGTCCTCTGCCTCTCTCCCTCCCTTCAGATGCTTCAAAGTCCTCTCCCTCCTGCGATCCCCAAGGCTGTCACTTTCCTTAGGCTCTCTGGAGTTGTTGTCCCTTTAAATTAAATGCCCAACACGTGGGAAAAGGCTCCGCCCACGGGCTCTGGAATGTAACGGGGCAGCGCCATCTGCTGGAAGGAGAGGGGGACTGCAGGCACCTGCTGCACGTGGCAAAATGGATAGCAATGGAATGTTGGCATTATTATTTATTACATAATTATTATATATCATAGTTATACATGTAACAATCTGTATTATTATTATTACTAAAGACGGTTACACTTGTAATAGCCTGTGTTATTATTATTATTATTATTATTATTATTATTACAAAGCTAACTGTATAACCAGTTTTAATAATAATAATAATATTTTTAAATGTATAACCAACTTTAACAATAATAATAATATTAATAAACAGATTGTTGCATGTTTAACTAGCTTTGTAATAACAATAATACAGATTGATAACTGTATAACCAGTATTATTAATAACAATAATATATTTTTTATTGTATAACCAGTTTTATGAATAATAATAATAATAATAATAATAATAATGCAGATTGCTAATTGTATAACCAGTTTTTATAATACTATTTTATTTATAGTATTAGTATTATTAATAATAATAATAATAATAATAGTAATAACAATAATTCTAATTATAATAATTGTTAATGTATAACCATCTTTATTAATAACAACAATAATAATAATATTCTTTTAATGTATAACCAGCCTTTGTAATAATAATAATAAAACAGGCTGTTACATGTATAACCAGATTTTGTAATAATAATAAAAATAATAATAATTAACAGATTGTTGCATGTATAACTAGCTTTGTAATAATAATAATAATAATAATAATACTACAGTTTGCTAATTGTATAACCAGTTTTTATAATAATAATAATAATAATAATAATAATAATAATACAGATTTCTAACTGTATAACCAGTTTTAATAATAATAAATATAATAATAATAATATTTTTAAATGTATAACCAACTTTAACAATAATAATAATATTAATAAACAGATTGTTGCATGTTTAACTAGCTTTGTAATAACAATAATACAGATTGATAACTGTATAACCAGTATTATTATTATTATTATTCATAAAACGTGTTATACAATAAAAAATATATTATTGTTATTAATAATACTGGTTATACAGTTATCAATCTGTATTATTGTTATTACAAAGCTAGTTAAACATGCAACAATCTGTTTATTAATATTATTATTATTGTTAAAGTTGGTTATACATTTAAAAATATTATTATTATTATATTTATTATTATTAAAACTGGTTATACAGTTAGAAATCTGTATTATTATTATTATTATTATTATAAAAACTGGTTATACAATTAGCAAACTGTAGTATTATTATTATTATTATTATTACAAAGCTAGTTATACATGCAACAATCTGTTAATTATTATTATTTTTATTATTATTATTACAAAATCTGGTTATACATGTAACAGCCTGTTTTATTATTATTATTACAAAGGCTGTTTATACATTAAAAGAATATTATTATTATTGTTGTTATTAATAAAGATGGTTATACATTAACAATTATTATAATTAGAATTATTGTTATTACTATTATTATTATTAATAATACTAATACTATAAATAAAATAATATTATAAAAACTGGTTATACAATTAGCAATCTGCATTATTATTATTGTTATTATTATTACAAAAGCTAGTTATACATGTAACAATCTGTTTAGTAATAATATTGTTGTTGTTATCATTATTAAAGATGGTTATACATTTAAAAATAATAATATTATTATTATTATTATTATTATAAAAACTGGTTATACAATTAGCAAACTGTAGTATTATTATTATTATTATTATTATTACAAAAGCTAGTTATACATGTAACAATCTGTTTATTAATATTATTATTATTGTTGTTGTTATTGCAAACATTTGTTTTACATGTTATTAACCACTTCCAGTCCGGACACTTTTACCCCCTTCCTGTCCAGGGCAATTTTCAGCTTTCAGCGCTATCACACTTTGAATGACAATTGCGCGGTCATGCAATACTGTACCCATATGAATTTTTTACCATTTTTTTGAGACAGATAAAGCTTTATTTTGGTGGTATTTATTCACAGCTGGGATTTTTATTTTTTTTGCTATATAAATGAAAATGTCCAACAATTTTGAAAAAAAGTGTTTTTTTAAATAAAATTTAGCAAATAAATAATATTTCATCATAAATCTTGGACAAAATTTATTCCGTTATTTTTCTAGTAAAAAAAAAAATCCAAATTAGTTTATAACCAAAAATTATAATTTTTAAACATTTGTTTACATTTTTATTGTATTTTTTCATATTATTATTATTATTTTTTTTTACATACTGTGACACTGCACTACTTGTGGGGGCTGACGAAGATTTTTTTTTTTTTTTGCTGATTGCTTTTACACCCATATAGGATGTAAAAGCAATCATTTCTCTTTCTCTCTGTCTGCATTCTTGCAGTCATTGAGAAGTACTGAGTGAGCTGTGATTGGTCACAGCTTGTCACATGGTACAAGGCTGTTGTGAATAGCCCTGTACCATGTGATCTCTGTGATCATTCACAGATTTCACATGTAGTAAGCAATGATGTCACAAGTGACATCTTGCTTACTACTTTGCATGTGATCACTGATTAGCCAATTAGTGATCACATGATCAGGACCTCGTACAGAGGTCCCGTCCGACGATCGGTGTTTCACTGTGTCCGGAGGACACAGCGGGCACCAGATCGCGGTGCTGCGCGCTCCCAGGGAGCGCGCACAGCTAGAAAAGGCGGGTGCCGTTTATGAACGGCAACCCGCCCCTGGAGTGCCACCGCCCTGCCGTTTATAAACAGCAGGTGGACGGCAAGTGGTTAATATAAAAGCTAGTTATGCATAAAAAAAGTATTATTATTTCTAAAAGCTGGATATGCATTTAACGATGTTTATTATTATTATTATTAGTAGTAGTAGTAGTATTTTAGAAAAGCTGGTTACACATTAACCATTTGACCTCCAGAAGATTTTACCCCCTTCATGACCAGGACATTTTTTTTGCTATTCAGCACTGTGCTACTTTAACTGGTAGTTGGGCCGTCATGCAACACTGTACACAAATGAAATTTTTATACATTTTTTCACACAAATAGAGTTTCCTTTTGGCGGTATTTAATCACCACTGGGTTTTTTATTTTTTGTTATATAAACAAAAAAATACCAACAAAGGCATTTTTCTTTTTTCTGTTATAGAATTTTGTAAACAAATCATCTTTCTTCCTAACTTTAGGCCAAATATTGCTATATTTCTTTGGTAAAAGATAACCCAAATCAGTGTTTATTATTAAGTCTTCGTGAAAGTTATAGCGTCTACAAACTATGGTGTGTATATATATATATATATATATACAGTATATATTTGAAAATTGATCAGTCTTGATGTACCAACGGCTGATCTCATTTCTTGAGGCCCAAAAATGCCGGGACAGTAGAAATACCCCCCAAAATGACCAATTGTTTTAACTGTCATGAATGGCTTTCATTCATGACAGCTTGCTTACTATTGTGGTGCTGTGATTGGCCCACAGCTATCACATTTTACAGGTAGCCATGTACCATGTGATAGCTGTTGGTCAATCGCAGCATCGCAATAGTAAGCAAACTGCCATGGATGAAAGCCATTCATGACAGTTTTGCTTACATGTTATCATGTAATCGCTGTGATTGGTCATAGAGATGACTTGGTACGGCCGGGTATCGAGCACCGTGATCCACCGGGCAGGGCTCATTATTAAAGCCAAGACCAAAAAGAAACATATTCAAAGATACCAAAAGAGAAAACATCAATAAGAAAAACCACCCTGTAATCCCTTCCTAATGGGATTAATCGATCTATAGTCAACGACCCATTTGATCGATATGACACTCATGAGGGAAGTGGATTTCTTCTGATAGTTAGAAGATTCGATCATAAGTTATTGATCGCACCTGCATTTTCACCATGCAATCCCATACAATCAAATTCATGAACGAAGTGTCTTAGTGCGCAACCCTGCAGCGCGATCGATCATTTTCCGCACTGGCCAACTCAGCTTAATTGGATACGATCTAACTCGATCAGAAGTGATGTTATGGCTATTTGTTTGCTTGCTGATTTGATCCTGTTGATCGATCGAAACGCACACTGAACGAATAATTACATCAAAAACTTGATTTTGTTTTTTTGGTGTCCACTTCCTTTTAGACCCTGTTCACACTTGCGCAACTTGTCATGCGACTTTGGACATCAGAGTCGCATGACAAGTCTTACCCCGTGTTTTCCAATATGTCCTCTCGCATGTGTGCAACTTTAAGTCGCAGCGACTGCAGAGTAGTCCACGCGCTGCTTTGGTCCGACTTTCATGCGACTTGAGGGCCACAGACTTCAATGTTCACTCTCAAAGGTTGCATGAAAGTTGTACTTGAATGTTTTACATGCAACCAGGGGCGGACTGACAACTCATGGGGCCCCTGGGCAATAGGAAATCATGGGGCCCCTGTGTCCTTGCCCACACTCAAAGCACACCCAAAAAAGCCCATGAAAGGTACCAGGGGCATCTCATGGGGCCCCTACTGACCCCGGCCCTCGGGCAGTGCCTGAATGCCTAAATGGTTAGTCCGCCCCTGCATGCAACAGTGGTGCAACGGTGGGTCCCACTTTGCAGAGGGACAAGGCACATCTATGCCGCACCCACGGCCGTGGATAAGGGGGTACCACCAGTCCTCCTGTATGGGGCCCAGGCCAGGGGGGGGGGGGGCCAGGCAACTAGGTGAATCAGATGTGGGCAGGGAGAGTGATCAGCACAGCATGGGGGGCAATTACTGGAACAGATCCCCTGTAGAGATCTCTCTGCAGCAGCTGAAAGCTGTTATTTTCTCTTCTTCCTACTGCTGGCTTTCAGCCGCTGTAGAGAGAACCATACAGGGGATCAGTTCCAGTAATTGCCCCTCCCCCGCTCCACCCCACCCACCACCCTCCCTGTGCACCATGCGTTTCCCCCTGCTGCTTAAGCCCCCCTGTGTGCCCCCACTCTGTAGTGCTGCTGGCTTCCCTCTTCTCCTTACCATCGGCAGCTGCAAGCACACAATATGATCCTTCATGATGGAGAGTGGGGGAAGGGTCCAATAAATATGTCACATTTACCAGCCCCGTCCTTTCCTGAATGAACACAATGAGTGATCGGTACTGAAAAAATACTGATTTTAAACAAAAAGCAACACCTTTTATAATTTAGAAAAGAAATTGGGTTCTGTATTGTGTTTTTTTTGTGATAAAATTTAAAAAAAAGAGTATTTTTCCCCCCGAAATTTGAAAAACTCAAATACTGACGCAAATACTAATAAAATAATATATAATGTTTGGGGGGTTCTAAGACATTTTCTAGCAAAAAAAATATTGATTTTAAACAAAACGTGGTGCTGCCTGGCCCTTTAACCATAGGATGCTCCCTGCGTCTGTGCAATGTTAGGTCAGGTAACACATTAATTTGGGAAGTCGCACCGACCAATCAGGAGACAGATCCATAGTGGGTGTGTACTTTTCACCTGATCAGCACCCAGGGTCAGAGTTGTGTGTGTTCAGTGGGTCTGTCTGCTGCTTCTTCCCCAATGATCAGTCTGCAGGATCTGTGTGCTGGCCTGCCCCTCCACCCTCTACCCCCAAACCGGGGCAGGGATAATGGGGTACCCCACGCTCCCGCCTGCACACCCCAGCTGTCTGCACAGGAGGAGAAGGTAGGTGGGTGTGAGGCTACGGGGAACTTCATGCAAAAAGTTAATGGGGCTGACAAAGTCCACATTGCTACATTGTTACATTTTTGAATAGCTGTACTTATTTGTTCTCTTTGGGGCGATCTGAGACCGGCGACTCTCCAGAGTCCCATTGAGGACTTTGTAAGAGGAATGGCTGTGAGATGTCGCTTCCAACGCCAGCCATAGGGATTCAGCAATGTTCAGGCCAGCGACAGAGCGACCTCTCGCTGCATCGGGCTATAACCCCAGCTTCACACCAATGCATTTTCTGGAAACGCAGTACAGTCCATTGAACATGATTTCCTATGGGACACGTTCACATCTCCACGTTTTCACTCGGTGCAGTTTTTGGAAAGGGTCGGGGACTTTTCTTTAACACCACAAAAAACTAATCAAAAATGAAATACAAATCCGCATCAAACATAACGACCCTAGGTGTGAACCTAGGGTCAGGCTCCATTCACATGCATGCAGTTTGCTTTCTGTCTGTGTTTTGTTTTTTGCCCCTTCTCCCCCCCCCCCCCCCCTTTTTTTTTTATGTGTTTTGTGTATTGTTCAGGGCACATAACTGGGATCAGGGCAGCACAGCACAGGGGGAGTCGGGAGGGCACAATACCGGGATCGGGGGGGGGGGCACAGCACAGGGGGAGTCGGGAGGGCACAATACCGGGATCGGGGGGGGGGGGGGGCACAGCACAGGGGGAGTCGGGAGGGCACAATACCGGGATCGGGGGGGGGGGGCACAGCACAGGGGGAGTCGGGAGGGCACAATACTGGGATCGGGGGGGGCACAGCACAGGGGGAGTCGGGAGGGCACAATACCAAGATCGGGGGGGGGGGGGCACAGCACAGGGGGAGTCGGGAGGGCACAATACCGAGATCGGGGGGGCACAGCACAGGGGGAGTCGGGAGGGCACAATACCGGGATCGGGGGGGCACAGCACAGGAAGAAACGGGAGGGCAAAATACCGAGATCGGGGGGGGCACAGCACAGGAAGAGTCGGGAGGGCACAATACCGGGATCGGGGGGGGGCACAGCACAGGAAGAAACGGGAGGGCACAATACCGAGATCGGGGGGGGGCACAGCACAGGAAGAGTCGGGAGGGCACAATACCGGGATCGGGGGGGGGGGCACAGCACAGGAAGAGTCGGGAGGGCACAATACCGGGATCGGGGGGGACACAGGAAGAGTCGGGAGGGCACAATACCAGGATCGGATCGGGGGGGGCACAGCACAGGAAGAGTCGGGAGGGCACAATACCGGGATCGGATCGGGGGGGGCACAGCACAGGAAGAGTCGGGAGGGCACAATACCGGGATCGGGGGGGGGGCACAGCACAGGAAGAGTCGGGAGGGCACAATACCGGGATCGGGGGGGGGGCACAGCACAGGAAGAGTCGGGAGGGCACAATACCGGGATCGGGGGGGGGGCACAGCACAGGAAGAGTCGGGAGGGCACAATACCGGGATCGGGGGGGGGGCACAGCACAGGAAGAGTCGGGAGGGCACAATACCGGGATCGGGGGGGGGGGCACAGCACAGGAAGAGTCGGGAGGGCACAATACCGGGATCGGGGGGGGGGGGGCACAGCACAGGAAGAGTCGGGAGGGCACAATACCGGGATCGGGGGGGGGGGCACAGCACAGGAAGAGTCGGGAGGGCACAATACCGGGATCGGGGGGGGGGGCACAGCACAGGAAGAGTCGGGAGGGCACAATACCGGGATCGGGGGGGGGCACAGCACAGGAAGAGTCGGGAGGGCACAATACCGGGATCGGGGGGGGGCACAGCACAGGAAGAGTCGGGAGGCACAATACCGGGATCGGGGGGGGGCACAGCACAGGAAGAGTCGGGAGGGCACAATACCGGGATCGGGGGGGGGCACAGCACAGGAAGAGTCGGGAGGGCACAATACCGGGATCGGGGGGGGGGGGGGCACAGCACAGGAAGAGTCGGGAGGGCACAATACCGGGATCGGGGGGGGGGGGGGGGCACAGCACAGGAAGAGTCGGGAGGGCACAATACCGGGATCGGGGGGGGGGCACAGCACAGGAAGAGTCGGGAGGGCACAATACCGGGATCGGGGGGGGGGCACAGCACAGGAAGAGTCGGGAGGGCACAATACCGGGATCGGGGGGGGGGCACAGCACAGGAAGAGTCGGGAGGGCACAATACCGGGATCGGGGGGGGGCACAGCACAGGAAGAGTCGGGAGGGCACAATACCGGGATCGGGGGGGGGCACAGCACAGGAAGAGTCGGGAGGGCACAATACCGGGATCGGGGGGGGGGGGGGGCACAGCACAGGAAGAGTCGGGAGGGCACAATACCGGGATCGGGGGGGGGGGGGCACAGCACAGGAAGAGTCGGGAGGGCACAATGCCGGGATCGGGGGGGGGGGGCACAGCACAGGAAGAGTCGGGAGGGCACAATACCGGGATCGGGGGGGGGGCACAGCACAGGAAGAGTCGGGAGGGCACAATACCGGGATCGGAGGGGGGGGCACAGCACAGGGGGAGTCGGGAGGGCACAATACCGGGATCGGGGGGGCACAGCACAGGGGGAGTCGGGAGGGCACAATACGGGGATCGGGGGGGGGCACAGCACAGGGGGAGTCGGGAGGGCACAATACGGGGATCGGGGGGGGGGCACAGCACAGGGGGAGTCGGGAGGGCACAATACCGGGATCGGGGGGGCACAGCACAGGGGGAGTCGGGAGGGCACAATATGGGGATCGGGGGGGGGGGGCACAACACAGGGGGAGTCGGGAGGGCACAATACTGGGATCGGGGGGGGGGGCACAGTACAGGTTCTGGGGCGCTGCTCTGGCCGTCCCCGGGACAGCTTAGTAAAATGTTTGACTGTCCTGGCAAATCCGGGACAGTTGGCAAGAATGATATAATGTGAGATTATAATGGGGGGGCCCCTGGCTGGTTCCCATGCATTGGGACAGCCCTGATCAGAGACGGCACACACAACAGGATATAGTCAGACTGCAGGAATGACATGAGATGGTCAGAGACTGCACACATGGATACAGGAGACGGTCAGAGATCACGGCTATAACAGGGCACATAAAGAAACTGTTTAATGCCTGCAGGGGCCCTAAAAAATGCCAAAGGGCCACATGTGACCTTCAGGGTGCAGGTTGGACAACAAGGTTGTAGATTGTTCAAACAGAATGTCCAGACCTTCTATTTACCGTCACCATGGCATGTGAATGCAGCATTATGGCGACTCTATTGTGTCTGAAACGAGCGTTGTTTGGGCCCCGTTTACAGCACAGACACGGCTCTCCCACATCAGGTTAATGATTCTCCCGTCTTGTGTAACAGCTGCTCGGTGTTTCATGAGGATCCGATCAATGGAACAACCTCTCTGTACACAGCAAGCGTCACGTCTATACGGATTGTGCGTTTGTACTGTGTGTGCATTTTTTTTTTTTTTTTTTTTTTTAAACTTTTTTTGTGTGGGGCTTTTTTTTTTTTTTTTCTGTTAATAGGAAGGCATGACAGTTCTGTTCATGTAGTGCAACCTTTGATGCGACTTTACACTCCAGTAGCATCAGAGTAGCAGGAACCTTTGTGCTCAAAGTTGCAGGTTAGGGTTAAATGTTAGGCTAACCCTGACATTCGGGGCTTTTTTTTTCTCCAGCGGGGGAACGCCGTTTCGGCACCTCCAGTACTGAATGTATGTAATGGCAAGGGGTGCTGGGGGAATCTACTGCTGGGGAAGTCTATTTCTGCCGGTGAGGATCTATTGCTGCTGGAGGGGGTCTATCTCTACAGGTGAGGATCTATTGCTGCTGGAGGGGGTCTATCTCTACAGGTGAGGATCTAGTGCTGCTGGAGGGGGTCTATCTCTACAGGTGAGGATCTATTGCTGCTGGAGGGGTCTATCTCTACAGGTGAGGATCTATTGCTGCTGGAAGGGGTCTATCTCTACAGGTGAGGATCTATTGCTGCTGGAAGGGGTCTATCTCTACAGGTGAAGATCTGTTGCTGCTGGAGGGGGTCTATTTCTACAGGTGAGGATCTATGGCTGCTGGAGGGGGTCTATTTCTACAGGTGAGGACCTATGGCTGCTGGAGGGGGTCTATTTCTACTGGTGAGGATCTATTGCTGCTGGAGGGGCTCTATTTCTACCAGTTGGGATCTATTGCTGCTGGAGGGCATCTAGTCTTACCAGAGTGGGTCTATTTCTACAGGTGAGGATCTATTGCTGCTGGAGGGGGTCTATTTCTACAGGTGAGGATCTATTGCTGCTGGAGGGGGTCTATTTCTACGGGTGAGGATCTATTGCTGCTGGAGGGGGTCTAGTCTTACCAGAGTGGGTCTATTTTTATTGGTGAGGATCTATTGCTGCTGGAGGGGGTTTATTTCTACCGGTGAGGATCTATTGCTGATGGAGGGGGTTATTTCGACTGGTGGGGATCTATTGCTGATGGAGGGGGTCTATTGCAGACTTCTGGAGGGCTATTGATGCCAGCTACTGAGATCCATTGTTGCTGGTGGGTTCTATTGTTGCTGGTGGGTTCTATTGTTGCTGGGGTGGATCTTTTTGTGGCTAAGGGTCTTTTTGCTGGGGTGGATCCCCTTCTTTTTTTTTTTTTTTTTTCTTCGCTGGGGGGTGTATTTTGTTGCAGGGGCCTATTGTTTCTGGAGGGGGTCCACTGTTGCTGAAGGGATCTATTGTTGCCTGCAAAGGATCTAAATATTGCTTTTCGTATTACAAAACTCCACAAAATGATACTGAATCCTCTAAAATGGGTGGTATTGGGAGGTAGGTAGGGGGTGCTCAGAAGTTTTTAGGGGGCAGGGACCAGGGGTGACTCGGGGGGGCAGTAGCACCTGCACCTATTCTGAGGGGAGGGGGAGGGGGGAAACCCTGCTAACTCTAACATGTGACTGTGGACACAGAAAGGTTCCTGCACTACTTTGATGCGACGTTTATGCTACTTGAGTGTCAGAGAGTGCAAAGTCGCATCAAACTCACACTTTTTGAACAGGACTCATACTTTTTGTCATGCATCAGAAAATGCAACACTCGTGCTTTTGTTGCAGTTGTTGAAGTCTATTACATATAAAAAAAATAAAAAAAAATGCAATCAATTACAGGTGGTTGGGGGGGGGGGGGGGGTACAGTCCCTGACCCTTTAACCACTTGCCTACCGGACACTTCTACCCCCTTCCTGCCCACAGGGCCCTTCTACCCCCTTCCTGCCCACAGGGCCCTTCTACCCCCTTCCTGCCCACAGGGCCCTTCTACCCCCTTCCTGCCTACCGGGCACTTCTACCCCCTTCCTGCCTACCGGGCACTTCTACCCCCTTCCTGCCTACAGGGCACTTCTACCCCCTTCCTGCCTACAGGGCACTTCTACCCCCTTCCTGCCTACAGGGCACTTCTACCCCCTTCCTGCCTACAGGGCACTTCTACCCCCTTCCTGCCTACAGGGCACTTCTACCCCCTTCCTGCCTACAGGGCACTTCTACCCCCTTCCTGCCCACAGGGCCCTTCTACCCCCTTCCTGCCCACAGGGCCCTTCTACCCCTTCCTGCCCACAGGGCCCTTCTACCCCCTTCCTGCCCACAGGGCCCTTCTACCCCCTTCCTGCCCACAGGGCACTTCTACCCCCTTCCTGCCCACAGGGCACTTCTACCCCCTTCCTGCCCACCGGGCACTTCTACCCCCTTCCTGCCCACCGGGCACTTCTACCCCCTTCCTGCCTACCGGGCACTTCTACCCCCTTCCTGCCTACCGGGCACTTCTACCCCCTTCCTGCCTACCGGGCACTTCTACCCCCTTCCTGCCTACCGGGCACTTCTACCCCCTTCCTGCCTACCGGGCACTTCTACCCCCTTCCTGCCTACCGGGCACTTCTACCCCCTTCCTGCCTACCGGGCACTTATACCCCCTTCCTTACCAGGCCAATTTTCAGCTTTCAGCGCTGCCGCACTTTGACAATTGCGCGGTCATGCAACATTGTACCCATATGAAATTTTGATCATTTTTTCCTCACAAATAGAGCTTTCTTTTGGTGGTATTTAATCGCCGCTGGGCGCTTTACTTTTTGCGCTATAAATAAAAAAGTGCAAAAAATTTGAAAAAAAAAAAAGTTTCTTTGTTTCTATTATAAAATTTTTCAAACAGGCATTTTTTCTCCTTCACTGATGTGCGTTGATGAGGCGGCACTGATAGGCGGCACTGATGGGCACTGATAGGCAGCACTAAAGGGCACTGATAGGCAGTACTAATGAGGTGTCACGGATAGGCGGCACTAATATGCAGCACTAATAGGCGGCACTGATAGCGGCACTGATAGGCGGCACTGATAGGCGGCACTGATAGGCGGCACTGATAGGCGGCACTGATAGGCGGCACTGATAGGCGGCACTGATAGGCGGCACTGATAGGCGGCACTGATAGGCGGCACTGATAGGCGCACTGATAGGCGGCACTGATAGGCGGCACTGATAGGCGACACTGATAGGTGACACTGATGATGGATACTGATAGATGGCACTGACTGGCACAACCCCTGGGCACTGACTGGCGGCACTGGTGGGTGGGAACTGGTGGGTGGGCACAGGTGGGTGGCACTTCTGGGCACAGGTGGGTGGCACTTCTGGGCACAGGTGGGTGGCACTGCAGAGTGGCACAGGTGGGTGCACTGCTGGGCACGGGTGGGCGGAGCTAGTGGGTGCACTGCTGGGCGGAACTTGCGGGTGGCACTGCTGGGCACCGATCATCAGGGCACTGATCATCAGTGCCCTGATGATCGGTGCCGATCCCCGCTCTGACAACTGCCGGTTCTCGGCAGTACTTTCCTCACAATCTGACAGCGTGAGGAAAGTGCAGCCGAGAACCGGCACTTGCATTTCCCTGTGATCAGCGTGTCATTGGACACCGCTGATCAGGTGGTAAAAGGCCGCTGTGATTGGCCTTTTACCACATCACGTGATCAGCTGTGTCCGTAGGACACAGCGATCACGGAGATCGCCGGGTGCGCGCCCCCTGGAGCGCGCAGGAGAGCGCGTTCTGGGAGGACGTCATATGACGTCCACCCAGAACTGGCCGGCCGCGGTGAAGCCGTCATTCGGCTATGCGCGGTCGGCAAGAGGTTAAAAATAAACGCACAGATGTGAATTCGATCCATATGTTACATGAACTATATTGCGTTACTGTAAACCGCACTGAAATCCACATATATATGTGATATGTATTGCATGTGATTCGCACAGAAACTGCACCACATTCCTGTACAGATCACATGCGATTTGTGTGCGGTGCGATCGGAGCTGTACATTTTGTATGGCTCTAATCGCATCCGCTCCAGAAAGATGCAGGACCCCTTTTTTTGGTCTGCACTAGAATCGGATCACACGGGTATTCACACCTATGGGATCCGATTCTGCACATCGCGGCCCGTTTTATGGACCGGTTTCGGAGAGTTATTAACTTAACATACACACCCGCAGCGATTCTGATGAGGTGCAGAATTCGCACAGAAAATGCTGCAAATTCCGCACCGCGTCAGTGTGAACCCGGGCTGAGTGTAAACCTGGGGTAAAAAGCCATTTGTTTGGTTTTTTTTGTTTTGTTTTTTTCATTCCAGGAGCAAACTCTGCATTTGCTGCCCAAACAGTCTTAAGTACTTATCTATGACGGGAGGAAAAAAAAAATTCCCCAGTAAATTGTGAAAATTCTTACCACAGCACTTGCCGTTTACAACTTTCAATGCTGCTCTCTCAGTGCTCCTTCCCTGAACATCAGTTAACAGACAGCGCAGTCTGGAGGCAGTCGGTTAGCTTGTCATCCTGGGCTGTGGGGCTGCGGCTCTCTATTGATGCACATCGGGTAGGAGACACAACTCAAGTCCCTACATCCAAGGGTGGCTCCATGGGACGCTGAAGGAGAAAGGAGACATCCTGAGATGGAAAACCTGGGGCAGCGGTCATGGCAACGCCTTAAACTGGAACATAGACTAGTATCAACGATGAAGAAGTAAGCGGGGTCACAGACAGCAATAAAAACTTGACAGGGGTTCTAACCCCTCTGCCCTCTTTTCAAAACTAAATTAAACCAAAAATATATTCTATTTCTGCTTACCAATCATTCGATGTGATGGCTGCACTGGGTTTGTATTTGTAGGCTTTTTTTTTTCCTCCCTCTGTTTTCACCTGGTGATCCGGCCAGTAACGCACCTCCTTTATTAGAGCGCCCCCACTCTGGATGGAGGAGCACAGGGGGCACCTTTGGACAGCAGCGTTGTCAGGGAGGAGGGGAGTGTTAGCTGGTGTTTGGATTCAATTTGTTAGTGTATCTAAATCTGCTAACACTTTATAATAAGTTGCAGCAAACTGGTTTGCTTATTTTTGGGATAACCGTTTTACATTTAAAAAAAAAAAAAAAAAAAAAAAGCACCCCTGCCAGTGGTTTGTCTCATCCCTGTAACTGCTACATCTGCAGGAGAGCGTGTTCTTTTGAAAAACAGATTTATTGGCCAGATCACCAGATGAAAACAGAAAAAAAGACAACTAATGCAGCCACCACATCATAGAGTAGTATTTAAACCCAAAAAAAAACAGATTTCAGCTTACCATTTTTTTTTTTTTTTTTTCTTTAAGCTGAAGGACATCCAGCATCATGTAGCTCTTTCCTTCTCAACCTGGCTGTCTATCATCTGCCCCTTTCATTTTTTTGTTTTTTTCAATCATGGAAGCTCAGGATCAGGTGTGGGCATAACCTAGGGTGGTGCACATGCCAATGCAGACTGCCAAGGAATGCCCACTCCTCCAAACTGACAACCACCCATCAAGGCATTTAATATTTGCATAACTCCTCCCAAATGCCAGCCTACTCCTCCCAAATGCCGGCCTACTGCTTGCATCAGGGCTGTTGGCTATGTCCAGAAACCTGCTGACCCCTCCCACCATCCATGATCTACCTGCATTGCATAGAGAAGCACCGAGACTAAAATAAGGGGGGTCAGTGGAAGACCTCTTGCTTGTAACAGACCCTTTAACAGTGGTGACATGCAGAGGCATATACACAGTGTATATATTTTATAATTTACAGTATGTAGATATAACCTATATATTTTACCTTACATATTAAATTCTATATTATATTAATATATTTTTTTTAATATACCTACCACAAATTAATACATATTTTTTTCCGCACATATTTTATATTACAAATAAAATAATATAATAAATAAGATTTATTATTAGAAATTGGAGGGGGAAAAATATAAAAAAAAAAAAATTATATATACATTTTTTTTTTTTTCCCCTACACACTTTCTAATAAAAACATATTTATTTATTATTCATAGTTGTCTTGTTATATCATTTTAGATTTATTATATGATTGTTGTGTGTGTACTGTATATACAGCTAGTAAACAGCAGAAGTCTTCATTCGGCACACGCAGATGTTTCATTGTTGTTGGTGTTTATTGCGCTGTTAATCTAGCTGTTTTATATTCTATTCACCATTTTAGCTCGCCCTGGAGAACGCCTTGCGATATTTCCCCCCAGAACATCATGGGATTTTGGCTCCAGAATTTGTGGATGAGCTACGGAGTTTTGGCCACGTCTACATGTACCGCTTCTGTCCCAACATCCGCATGAGGTGACTCCCCTTATAATTGTAATTTGGCCCCCCTGACAGGACACAAATCCCTTGAACGCTTCAAAGTAAAATGACTGCATATACCAGGGGTCCTCAAACTTTTTAAACGGGGGGCCAGTTCACTGTCCCTCAGACCGTTATAGGGCCGGACTATAGTTTAAAAAAAAAAAAAAAACTATGAACAAATGCGGACACAGCACAGGAGATGACCAGAGACTGCAGACACAGTACAGGAGATGACCAGAGACTGCAGACACAGTACAGGAGATGACCAGAGACTGCAGACACAGCACAGGAGATGACCAGAGACTGCGGGACACAGCACAGGAGATGACCAGAGACTGCAGACATAGCACAGGAGATGACCAGAGACTGCGGACACGGTACAGGAGATGACCAGAGACTGCGGACACAGTACAGGAGATGACCAGAGACTGCGGACACGGTACAGGAGGCGACCGGAGACTGCGGACACGGTACAGGAGGCGACCGGAGACTGCGGACACGGTACAGGAGACGACCGGAGACTACGGACACGGTACAGGAGACGACCGGAGACTGCGAACACGGTACAGGAGACGACCGGAGACTGCGGACACGGTACAGGAGACGACCGGAGACTGCGGACACGGTACAGGAGACGACCGGAGACTGCGGACACGGTACAGGAGACGACCGGAGACTGCGGACACGGTACAGGAGACGACCGGAGACTGCGGACACGGTACAGGAGACGACCGGAGACTGCGGACACGGTACAGGAGACGACCGGAGACTGCGGACACGGTACAGGAGACGACCGGAGACTGCGGACACGGTACAGGAGACGACCGGAGACTGCGGACACGGTACAGGAGACGACCGGAGACTGCGGACACGGTACAGGAGACGACCGGAGACTGCGGACACGGTACAGGAGACGACCGGAGACTGCGGACACGGTACAGGAGACGACCGGAGACTGCGGACACGGTACAGGAGACGACCGGAGACTGCGGACACGGTACAGGAGACGACCGGAGACTGCGGACACGGTACAGGAGACGACCGGAGACTGCGGACACGGTACAGGAGACGACCGGAGACTGCGGACACGGTACAGGAGACGACCGGAGACTGCGGACACGGTACAGGAGACGACCGGAGACTGCGGACACGGTACAGGAGACGACCGGAGACTGCGGACACGGTACAGGAGACGACCGGAGACTGCGGACACGGTACAGGAGACGACCGGAGACTGCGGACACGGTACAGGAGACGACCGGAGACTGCGGACACGGTACAGGAGACGACCGGAGACTGCGGACATACAACGGTGGCGGGAATACTGGGCCGGCTGCTACATAAGACGCACATACATTTCCCCCCAAGTGTGTCTTATGGAGCTAAATAGTGCCCCATCATTGGTGTCAGTGGGAGGAATAGTGCCCCGTCGTTGGTGTCAGTGGGAGGAATAGTGCCCCGTCGTTGGTGTCAGTGGGAGGATAGTGCCCCGTCGTTGGTGTCAGTGGCAGGAATAGTGCCCCGTCGTTGGTGTCAGTGGCAGGAATAGTGCCCCGTCGTTGGTGTCAGTGGCAGGAATAGTGCCCCGTCGTTGGTGTCAGTGGCAGGAATAGTGCCCCGTCGTTGGTGTCAGTGGCAGGAATAGTGCCCCGTCGTTGGTGTCAGTGGCAGGAATAGTGCCCCGTCGTTGGTGTCAGTGGGAGGAATAGTGCCCCGTCGTTGGCGTCAGTGGGAGGAATAGTGCCCCGTCGTTGGCGTCAGTGGGAGGAATAGTGCCCCGTCGTTGGCGTCAGTGGGAGGAATAGTGCCCCGTCGTTGGCGTCAGTGGGAGGAATAGTGCCCCGTCGTTGGCGTCAGTGGGAGGAATAGTGCCCCGTCGTTGGCGTCAGTGGGAGGAATAGTGCCCCGTCGTTGGCGTCAGTGGGAGGAATAGTGCCCCGTCGTTGGCGTCAGTGACACCAACGATGGGGCACTATTTCTCCCACTGACACCAATGACACGTAACTTGCTGACCCCTGCTCTAGCATGGTGCTGCTGTAGCCAACATACCTGATTGCAGCAGCACCATCAGCACGGCACACTTACCTGTCAGCTGTCCTCCTTCACTCCGGCCTCTCCCTCACTCGATGTTCGTGGGGCCGCTCGGCTCCGCCTCCTCGCAGGTGATTGGCCGCCTGTGTCTTTCCTGAGCTACGGTTCTGGCGCCCAATCACCGGTGAGGAGGCGGAGCCGAGCGGCAGGAGTGAGGGAGTGGCTGGAGTGAATGAAGGAGCAGCGCTTCCTGGACTGGATCATCGTGGGACTGGGACCGGAGCCAGGTAAGGTACAGCAGCCCCCTGTCCGCCCCTGTACTTAGTGTCCCTTCCTGTCCCGCCCCTGCCGGATAAATGGCTTCGGCAGGCCGCATGTGGCCGCGGGCCGTAGTTTGAGGACCCCTGGCATATACTGTATAGCTAAAAAACAAATACGTGAATTTTTTTTTTTTTTTTAAGGCTCATTGTTCTGGCCACTAGCAGGAACTGAGTTACTTGGACATGAAGTGTTCTGCACCTTTACTCCATCTTTATCACACCTATTCTGTATGCTGGTTTACTAAAACTGTTAAGTGCACCAACTCTTCTTAAAGGGCCCCAACGATAGCCGGCAGAACATCATCATAAAGGATCTCCCCTACCATAAAAACCATCTTGCAAGCCCCCTTTTGTTCCCTTCTCCTATTTTCCTTCATTTCTTTGGACCGTGCACATTCAGTTGTTCTGGGCCTAGCATAGTCGCCATTAATGCACTTTGGCAGTATAGTTCCTGTGTTTGGTAAATACGCTTTATTACTGCTCACTGCTGCGTTTTTAGGTGAATTTGCTACTTTTTATGCTGATCTGAACACTAAGTGTCATCATATGCCTGGAGTCCATATTACTTATCACCCCGTGTCCTTAACCATTGTTACTCTATTTCTGTGCTTGCTTTGTTACTAATAATATCAGGCGATCATATATAAAATTTGCCTTTACTAACTGTTTCTTGCCTGTTTTCTTTGATATGGAAGGAATACTGGGTAATAAGTATTACATTCAGTGATTTTCTGGGATATTGCATGTTTTGCACCCTCAATCTGGTGTGTCAGAGGGGCTGAAGTTCTTGAAGTCAAAGAAAAGAACAGAGAACCCATCCCTATCCAGCGGCTCCTGCGAGGGCAGCTCTACACCTGGTAATTCCAGATTGGGCCCTTTCATGAATGGTAGAAAACTCGTCTCTTTGGCTTGCAGCAGTTGGGCTATCATGCTGTCTGTCACTATGTTGTCTTCTACATGGGCGGCAGTAAAAACAGGCGGCTGAGCCTTGGTTCATCTGCCCACCTAAAAGGGGGCAGCTAAAGTAGGCTAATGACCTGCTGCGGCCGTCATGCTTTGTGTTGCTGCAAATTTAATGTGGCATGCCAAACTGACAGGCTAAATCGCCTGTCTAACTCTGCCATGCAAGTCAATGGGGGTGCATATGCCTCATAAATTGCCCCCCCCCCCATTCCCCTCCCTCCCTTTCTATGGTTTGTGGTGTGGCCCCCATTGACATGAATGGGCAAGTTTCCCATACGCTGCCAGCTGTCAATTGACATGCTGTTTAGTTTGGCTGATTTGAACCTCTCCTATGGGCGTCTAGGTCATGACCGTGACAAGGACTCCCCTCCCTGCAGTACAGCCTTATACCGGGTGCCCATACATTGCACATACAGGGGCAGCCGATGTCCCATTAAAAATCCGTTCTTGATCCTGGATTGCAATATTTTTCAGGGCGTATCCAATCTCGGAGTATCCGGGCAAGACGAAGCAGGCAGCGGCTATAATGCACATGATCATGAATAATCTGGATCCAGCCGTGGCTCAGGTATAAATTCAATGTAAATGGTTTTTAAAAATTTTATGTTTTTACTTTACCTTTACTTCTTATTCCCTTACATTCCAGGTGTGTCAAAACAGTCCTCTTTCCCCCCCCCCCCCCAAGTAAAAAAACGGCCACTTCTTGAGTAGAAAAGCATGTCCCCTGCCAGCATGCTGCAAAGTGGGACCCTTCCTCTGTGTGGAAGCAGTGGTCCCTCTGCAGATGTATTAGATCCCGCCCCCTCCCCTCCTTGTTGAGTCAGATTTCTAATCAGCAGGGAGTATGAGCTTGGCATTTTGCAGAGTTTTAGGCAGGGGCGGACTGACAACTCATGGGGCCCCCGGGCAATAGGGGATCATGGGGCCCCTGTGTCCTTGCCCAAACAAGCCTATGAAAAAGGTATCAGGGGCATTTCATGGGGCCCCCTACTGACCCCGGGCCCTCAGGCAGTGCCCGAGTTTCCAAATGGTCAGTCCGCCCCTGGTTATAGGTCTATCTCATTAGGGGGGATGTTGGACTTCTACAGAGAGGCCACTGCTTCCACAAAGAGAGCAGTGGTCCTTCTTGGCAGCATGCTGGCAGGAAAAAAGGCTTTTCCACTTAGGCTGGTGCTGCTTTAGAAAGAAAATTAACAGTAAGCCATTGAACACCATCCTTTTTTTTTTTCTTCTTTTTTATTTCTCCTCCTTCTCCTTTCCTTCTCCTTTCCTTCTCCTTTCCTTCTCCTTTCCTTCTCCTTTCCTTCTCCTTTCCTTCTCCTTTCCTTCTCCTTCCTTCTCCTTCCTTCTTTCCTTCTCCTTCCTTCTTTCCTTCTCCTTCCTTCTTTCCTTCTCCTTCCTTCTTTCCTTCTCCTTCCTTCTTTCCTTCTCCTTCCTTCTTTCCTTCTCCTTCCTTCTTTCCTTCTCCTTCCTTCCTTCCCCCTCCTTCTTTCCTTCCCCCTCCTTCTTTCCTTCTTCCTTCCTTCCTTCTTTCCTTCTCCTTCCTTCCTTCTTTCCTTCTCCTTCCTTCCTTCTTTCCTTCTCCTTCCTTCCTTCTTTCCTTCTCCTTCCTTCCTTCCTTCTTTCCTTCCTTCCTTCCTTCTTTCCTTCTCCTTCCTTCCTTCTTTCCTTCCTTCCTTCCTTCTTTCCTTCCTTCCTTCCTTCCTTCCTTCCTTCTTTCCTTCTTCCTTCCTTCTTTCCTTCTTCCTTCCTTCCTTCTCCTTACTTCCTTCCTTCCTTCTCCTTCCTTCCTTCCTTCCTTCCTTCTCCTTCCTTCCTTCCTTCTCCTTCCTTCCTTCCTTCCTTCCTTCCTTTTTTCCTTCCTTCCTTTTTTCCTTCCTTCCTTCCTTCTCCTTCCTTCCTTCTCCTTCCTTCCTTCTCCTTCCTTCCTTCCTTCCTTCCTTCCTTCTCCTTCCTTCCTTCCTTCTCCTTCCTTCCTTCCTTCCCTCCTTCCTTCTCCTTCCTTCCTTCCTTCCTTCTCCTTCCTTCCTTCCTTCCTTCTCCTTCCTTCCTTCCTTCTCCTTCCTTCCTTCCTTCTCCTTCCTTCCTTCCTTCTCCTTCCTTCCTTCCTTCTTCCTTCCTTCCTTCCTTCTTCCTTCCTTCCTTCCTTCTTCCTTCCTTCCTTCCTTCTTCCTTCCTTCCTTCCTTCCTTCCTTCCTTCCTTCCTTCCTTCCTTCCTTCCTTCCTTCCTTCCTTCCTTCTCCTTTTTTTTTTCTTCTTCTAGTCAGTTGAACATTTTAGAGATTGGCTTCCCACAGAGACATTGTATTCTGATAGGAGACTTCCCCCACTGTCAGAATACACTAATCAGTGCTGCTGGCTATGGCCTACAGAGCTGATCAAGTTGAAAAATACCAACAGGCTGCTTGTGTCGGTAGACCGTCTTCTATACAACCTCTATCCATACATGGATTGAAATTCGGGAAGTCTCAGCTGAATATTGGTCCATGTATCTCCTTTACTCTAAAACTGTATTGGTTAATGCTGATGGCTGTCTTGGTTTTCTTTCCTGTAACAGTTTCCCCAAGAGCTGGTGACCTATGGAGGGAATGGGCAGGTCTTCAGCAACTGGGCACAGGTATGTAATACGACTGATCCATGCAGAATTCTGCCTGAGTTGGAGTACTCCAACTTGTAGCACTACCCCCTTAGAAGGAGAAGATTTTGGTCCCCCTATAGTCCTGCACAGCCAAGCAAAACGCATTTTGCACAGACTTGCATTCAGAGTTTAAATTTGGATGGGGTAAGGGGTGTGTAGGGTGTCCGATGGAACTGCAAAACGATTACAAACTCCTTAGCGACCCTGTACAAATTTTTACACTGCAGAAACTCTTCTTGGAGAGCTCTCCAACCTCTTGTGGTGTACCATCCCAGACCTCACATAATCCTCTTTTTATCCAGTGGCCTGAGGGAGTCCAGTGCCTGCCACTTTAAATGAAACAGTCCCGGGTAAGAAGCTAATCGGACTTCCCACCAGAGTGCTTCCTCCCCCTTAACTGGTCCTGGGGGTGTAGGACTAATCACTCAGGCCCAGTCCTGCGAGCTGGTGTTGGTAGGTGGCTGCCTCCAGGCCTTCCACTGGGCTGGCTCTACAGTTGGTCCTCGCTCTGGGGGCTGGTAGGGCTGAGAAATCCTACTTTCCAGCTTTCCGCCTGTAGGTAGGCCTCTTCCCACTGGGCCCCCTCCCAGGCTCCTGCATCTCTCTTTCTCCCATCTTCCACCCGAACTCTCCCTGCTCCTGAGCTGGCTCAGTTGCACTTAAGGGCTGCTCTGATCCCATGCCAAGCCTCCTGCTTGGTGATTGGCCAGTATCCCTTATGGATGCAGAGCAGCCCCTCCTCACCCCCACCCACTGCTTTTAGAATCTTCTCCAAGTATCTAGAGCACAGGGCGGTAACAAGGAACTGATCTGCAGAGCCTAGGAGGGTGCTACAAACTATAGAAGTATATCCACTTCAGCTCTGGAAGGTTTTACCCCCTTCATAACCAGGCTGTGGTGTGTTCTTTTTTTTTTTTTTCTTCTAATTTTCTTTTTTTTGGCGATTGAAACGAAAAAAGACATATTTTTTACTTTCTGCTATAAAACCTATCCAAAAAAAAAAACTTATTTCTTCATACATTTTGCCCAAAATGTATTCTGCTACATATCTTTGGTTAAAAAAAACCCCAGTAATTGTATATTGATTGTGTGAAAGTTGGTGTCTACAATCGTGTGTGTGTGTGATATATACATTTTTTTTTATTTTTTTATACTAGTATAGGCAATGAGCAGCAACATAGTTGGACTGTGATAGTGCGGGGGGATGGGGGGGACTAAGTCCCACTGACCTCTCCAGTGACACAGTGCTAATAATATACACTGGCTGGAAAGGGGTTAACATCTAGGGTGATCAAAGTGTTATGTGTGGTGTTTAAGCTATGTGCCGGTTTTTACTCCCTGCTTTGCAGGGAGAAAAAAAAAGAGAAGGAGCATCGCTGCTTTATGAAGAGCGCTCTTTTCCTTTTTTTTTTTTTCCTTTTTTCTTCTCTCTTCAATCTCAATCTTACAATTACTTGAGAAATCCTTTCATGTTGTGAGTGCTGCTTCTCTTTCCACAACTTTGTTTCCCAGCATGCTTTGCAGTTTCTCCATTTCTAAGGACTACATATCCCATGGTACCTTGCTGCCTGCAAGCAGTGTGACTCCGCCTCCTGAAACTCCTCCCCCTCAACTCCTCTGTAGTTCAGAAGGCGGGCTCTGTGAAATGTGTGACGCAGCAGTGCCTACACACAGGGCATAGTGACTACGTGTCACTCAGGGAAGGAAATGTGTGGGATCTTCACCTAGTAAGCCTACAGACTTCAGGTTGGTCGGATGAATACAAGGCAAGAAATGATTGGAATACAATGTAGAAATGAATATAAGATTTTATATTTCGTCTATAAATTTGCTTTAAAGCGACAGTACCAGGGGCGGACTGACCATTTGGAAACTCGGGCACTGCCCGGGGTCAGTAGGGGGCCCCATGAGATGCCCCTGGTACCCTTCTTTTTTTTTTTTTTTTTTTTTAATATGCTTTTTTGAGTTTGGGAAAGGACACGGGCCCCATGATCCCCTTTTGCCCGGGGGCCACATAAGTTGTCAGTCCGCCCCTGGACAGTACACAAATACAAAGAGCGTGACACATAGAAACGATCTAAATTTCCAAAACCCTGCAGACTTTCTATGAAAGGGTAGACTGTTGGTGTGGGTGCAGGACAGGTTCTCTTGAAGGACTGCAGGCTGTTTGCTTGTTTGTTTTCCCATATGGATGTGCCAGGTTCTCCTTTGTCCCAGGCAGGTCATTGGCTCATCCTCCTAATTATAGAAGCGGAATGCGCGGCGTTGGGATTCCTTGCATTGCTCCGTGTATTACCTGGCATGTTTTGGTCTGGTGGGAGTCTGACCGGGATAATTAAACCGGAGGCACACTGAGATTAGGTTCATATTCTACAATGAACTCCATACAAGTCGGCTATAATTAAGCAGGCCCTGCAGAGGTCCTGTCCTGGGTCACATGACCCATCTAAATGCAGACTCTGATGTCAGCCTATGCCATGCCGAATTGCTCCAGGTCATATGACCTAATGGCCAGTGTCTGAATTGTTACTTATAAAACAAAAAAAAAAACCTCAGCCATGTATAAAGTGGTTCTAGTTCACGATGGGAGCTCCAGGGGCCACTGCACCATTGGTTT
>NW_028321095.1:0-62046 GCF_062004578.1 Staurois parvus
AAAGGTCCAGTGAAGTGAAAACATAAAAGTTACATTCCGAGGCGAGCCGCCATCAATATTTATGTCTGACGATCGGAGGGGGAGGAGCGGATCTACTGCCGCTCTGCCCAACTGCCATTTATAGCCACCGAGACCCCATCAGAGGGTTCAGGAAGGACGCCGGCCCTTTAAAAACCTTAACGTGGACCTGTCATTAAATCTGTAAATCTGCCGGAATGAATCCTGACGTGTCACAGAAAACCCCCCAATTACATATCCATCCTTCAGTCCAGTGACTGTGTCTAGGCTCACTCATCAGTCTGCTGCAGGCAGGAGGAAGCATTTCCTCAGTCTCTCCTCCCCCAGTGATCAGACTGTGCATTGTAACTTTGTAGAAGGAGGAGGAGGCATTTCCTCAGTCTCTCCTCCCCCAGTGATCAGACTGTGCATTGTAACTTTGTAGGAGGAGGAGGCATTTCCTCAGTCTCCCCTCCCCCAGTGATCAGACTGTGCATTGTAACTTTGTAGGAGGAGGAGTCATTTCCTCAGTCTCTTCCCCAGTGATCAGACTGTACATTGTAACTTTGTAGAAGGAAGAAGAGGCATTTCCTCAGTCTCCCCTCCCCCAGTGATCAGACTGTACATTGTAACTTTGTAGAAGGATGTCCTCCAGCCAGGAAATGGGGCGGAGCTCTATCTAACTTCCTGAAACTTCTAATGCACATTGTGAGAAGCTCCCAGTGTGCGGTGACATCAGTAGAAGACATTTCAGTCTAGGGGAGGAGCCGGTACACCTGTGCAAGACTGGAGGGGAGGAGCCGGTACACCTGTGCAAGACTGAAGGGGAGGAGCCGGGACACCTGTGCAAGACTGAAGGGGAGGAGCCGGGACACCTGTGCAAGACTGAAGGGGAGGAGCCGGTACACCTGTGCAAGACTGAAGGGGAGGAGCCGGTACACCTGTGCAAGACTGAAGGGGAGGAGCCGGTACACCTGTGTAAGACTGAAGGGGAGGAGCCGGAACACTTGGAGGATGGAGGGGAGGAGCCAGTACACCAGTGTAAGACTGAAGGGGAGGAGCCAGTACACCTGTGTAAGACTGAAGGGGAGGAGCCGGTACACCTGTGCAGGACTGAAGGGGAGGAGCCAGTACACCTGTGCAAGACTGAAGGGGAGGAGCCAGTACACCTGTGTAAGACTGAAGGGGAGGAGCCGGTACACCTGTGTAAGACTGAAGGGGAGGAGCCGGTACACCTTTGTAAGACTGAAGGGGAGGAGCCGGTACACTTGGAGGATGGAGGGGAGGAGCCGGTACACCTGTGTAAGACTGAAGGGGAGGAGCCGGTACACCTGTGTAAGACTGAAGGGGAGGAGCCGGAACACTTGGAGGATGGAGGGGAGGAGCCGGTACACTTGGAGGATGGAGGGGAGGAGCCGGTACACTTGGAGGATGGAGGGGATTGGTGCTGTGAGTAGGATGAGGAGAGCTGAGAAGGATAGACATGATCTATGAAGGTTGAGGATATATTGCTGTGAACAGCAGAGTCACACTATATCTGGTGATCTCTGGAATTCTCTGGTGATCTCTGGAATTCTCTGGTGATCTCTGGAAATCTCGGGGTGATCTCTGGAATTCTCTGGTGATCTCTGGAAATCTCGGGGTGATCTCTGGAATTCTCTGGTGATCTCTGGAAATCTCGGGGTGATCTCTGCAATTCTCGGGGTGATCTCTGGAATTCTGTGGTGATCTCTGGAATTCTCTGGTGATCTCTGGAATTCTCTGGTGATCTCTGGAAATCTCGGGGTGATCTCTGGAATTCTCTGGTGATCTCTGGAAATCTCGGGGTGATCTCAGGAATTCTCTGGTGATCTCTGGAATTCTCTGGTGATCTCTGGAAATCTCGGGGTGATCTCTGCAATTCTCGGGGTAATCTCTGGAAATCTCGGGGTGATCTCTTGAAATCTTGGGGTGATCTCAGGAATTGTCTGGTGACCTCTGGAATTGTCAGGGTGATCTCTGGAAATCTCGTTGTGATCTCTGGAAATCACGGGGTGATCTCTGGAATTCTCTGGTGATCTCTGGAATTCTCAGGGTGATCTCTGGAATTCTCGGGGTGATCTCAGGAATTCTCTGGTGATCTCTGGAATTCTCAGGGTGATCTCAGGAATTCTCTGGTGATCTCTGGAATTCTCTGGTGATCTCTGGAAATCTCAGGGTGATCTCTGGAAATCTCGGGGTGATCTCTGGAATTCTCGGGGTGATCTCTGGAATTCTCGGGGTGATCTCAGGAATTCTCTGGTGATCTCTGGAATTCTCAGGGTGATCTCAGGAATTCTCTGGTGATCTCTGGAATTCTCTGGTGATCTCTGGAAATCTCAGGGTGATCTCTGGAAATCTCGGGGTGATCTCTGGAATTCTCGGGGTGATCTCAGGAGTTCTCTGGTGATCTCTGGAAATCTCGGGGTGATCTCTGGAATTCTCGGGGTGATCCGGTATTGTGACGATCTCATTGTCTGGATCAGAAGTGATTCTATAATATGGGATGCAGCGATTGGCTGAGCGGAATATTGAAGGTCGGCGACACGTAAACTGTTCTGTTTTATCCTCTCGGTTTCTGTGGTGGGGGAGGGGTGGGGGGCCGCGGGAAGGTCCCGGGGCCCTTTGCTGTAATTGCCATATTTAGCGGGATGTCATGATGGATGAATGATCAGAGAGCGGATGGGGGATGGCGGTCACATTGTACCAGGAGAGGACCGCGGGCTGCCAAGTCATCCGAGAGGGACAAGTAGAGCGGATGGCCTGCGGAGGAGGCTGCGTCCCTACGGGAGTCAATGTGCACCAACCCAGAGCAGCCAACCAGCCGCCGGCTTTTATTGTTCTGCCTGGTCTAGGCTCAGGAAGCTGCACTCTGGTTGGCTGCCATGGATTATAGGACATTCGAGATCTCTGCATCATCCTCCTGATCTGAAGATCGATATATTGGAGCCGATCGTCTCTAATCACTGATCAATAACCCGGGATCGCCAAGACTACAATCAACAGACAGTCCACCTACCACTGCTGGACTCTCCTGTTCCTGGCCCCTCCCCCAGGATCACAGAAAATGCTCCTGTTCCTGGCCCCTCCCCCAGGATCACAGAAAATGCTCCTGTTCCTGGCCCCTCCCCCGGGATCACAGAAAATGCTCCTGTTCCTGGCCCCTCCCACAGGATGACATAAAACGCTCCTGCTCCTGGCCCCTCCCACAGGATGACATAAAACGCTCCTGTTCCTGGCCCCTCCCCCAGGATGACATAAAACGCTCCTGTTCCTGGCCCCTCCCACAGGATGACATACAACGCTCCTGTTCCTGGCCCCTCCCACAGGATGACATAAAACGCTCCTGCTCCTGGCCCCTCCCACAGGATGACATAAAACGCTCCTGCTCCTGGCCCCTCCCACAGGATGACATAAAACGCTCCTGTTCCTGGCCCCTCCCCCAGGATGACATAAAACGCTCCTGCTCCTGGCCCCTCCCACAGGATGACATAAAACGCTCCTGTTCCTGGCCCCTCCCCCAGGATGACATAAAACGCTCCTGTTCCTGGCCCCTCCCCCAGGATGACATAAAACGCTCCTGTTCCTGGCCCCTCCCACAGGATGACATAAAACGCTCCTGTTCCTGGCCCTCCATGATAGCGCAGTGCATCGGTCAGCACTGTCCAGGTGAACGCGGCGAGGGCCCCATCATGTGATTGTTAGTTTTCTGCTCGCTGCTGACATCGAATGATTGAATGTGGAGATCAAAGGTCTCTGAAGGCGGCCCACCTCTGCCTGAGGGCCACACATGGGGCCGAGTTTGGCCCCCATTCCAACACCTTGGACAGAGTCCACACTTGTCCTGAATTGGCGGAACGACTCGCGGCGCCCATCCTTCTGTCTCTTTATGTATTACAATCCGAGCCGACGGTTACCATGGAAACTGCCGGATTCCTGCACAAGGGAGCAGCAGTGCCGTTGTTAGACTTGAAATGGAGTCCGAGGCGTGATCACACTTTACATGCCGAATACGGTGCAGGAGGAGAACGGCGGGAATACAACACAAGCAGCCCACCCACACAGGAGCAACCTGCACCCCTCCCCCCCCCCACATCTCAGCTTCACACAAAAAACAGAGAACGGCCTTCACTACGCGTTTCACCTCTCCACTAATGTCTGACCTCCATTCCCCAGGTGTACCGGCTCCTCCCCTTCAGTCTTGTACAGGTGTACAGGCTCCTCCCCTTCAGTCTTGTACAGGTGTACCGGCTCCTCCCCTTCAATCTTGCACAGGTGTACAGGCTCCTCCCCTTCAGTCTTGCACAGGTGTACAGGCTCCTCCCCTTCAGTCTTGCACAGGTTTACAGGCTCCTCCCCTTCAGTCTTGCACAGGTGTACCGGCCCCTCCCCTCCAGTCTTGCACAGGTGTACCGGCTCCTCCCCTCCAGTCTTGCACAGGTGTACCGGCTCCTCCCCTTCAGTCTTGCACAGGTGTACAGGCTCCTCCCCTTCAGTCTTGCACAGGTGTACAGGCCCCTCCCCTTCAGTCTTGCACAGGTGTATGGCTCCTCCCCTTCAGTCTTGCACAGGTGTACTGGCTCCTCCCCTTCAGTCTTGCAAAGGCGTACTGGCTCCTCCCCTTCAGTCTTGCACAGGTGTACCGACTCCTCCCCTTCAGTCTTGCACAGGTGTACCGGCTCCTCCCCTTCAGTCCTGCACAGGTGTACCGACTCCTCCCCTTCAGTCATGTACAGGTGTACCGGCTCCTCCTCCTCAGTCTTGCACAGGTGTACCGGCTCCTCCCCTTCAGTCATGTACAGGTGTACCGGCTCCTCCCCTCCAGTCATGTACAGGTGTACCGGCTCCTCCTCCTTAGTCTTGCACAGGTGTTTTGGCTCCTGAGACTGAAGGGGAGGAGCCAGTACACCTGTGCAAGACTGAAGGGGAGGAGCCAGTACACCTGTGCAGGACTGAAGGGGAGGAGCCAGTACACCTGTGCAAGACTGAAGGGGAGGAGCCAGTACACCTGTGCAGGACTGAAGGGGAGGAGCCAGTACACCTGTGCAAGACTGAAGGGGAGGAGCCAGTACACCTGTGCAGGACTAAAGGGGAGGAGCCAGTACACCGGTGCAGGACTGAAGGGGAGGAGCCAGTACACCTGTGCAGGACTGAAGGGGAGGAGCCGGTACACCTGTGCAGGACTGAAGGGGAGGAGCCAGTACACCTGTGCAGGACTGAAGGGGAGGAGCCAGTACACCTGTGCAGGACTGAAGGGGAGGAGCCAGTACACCTGTGCAAGACTGAAGGGGAGGAGCCAGTACACCTGTGCAGGACTGAAGGGGAGGAGCCAGTACAGGACCCCTTCACACGCTGCCCCTTTATGACCATTTGCTGCGTGTGGGTGATGGAGTCATCGCGGTCACATGACGCCCGTCTCCTCTTCCGTCTGTGGTGGAGCAGAGGCCGCCATGAGGATGGGGAGGAGGAAGCCAGGAGCGCGATCTGTCAGCATCTCATCTTCTTGTGTCTGATGAACATTCCTCCTGTCACAGCAGCACTAATGTTTAATGAAGGCAATTAAATCTCCGCGGAGGGGGAGGGGCGCAGCGTTCGGCGGCGGATCTGTTAAACAATCGGAGCCGTATCACCGCTACGCCAGGCTGGGAGAATCGGCGGTGAGAACCGGTCGCTGGTGGACTTATCTCAGGATCAGTTTATTCGGTCCAATTGTGCCGGCATTTCCTGAATGACAGAGTGACAACACAGGACAGGAATTGGGACACAGGGACAGAGTGTTGTCACCTCATAACAGGAAGTGCCTGAACAAGGAACTTCATGGCAGGATCACCAGATATTATTGTATTGTAAGTTACAAATTCAAAAAAGTCTAATTACTTTGAAGCCCAAATGAAACTGACATTTAAACCAACAAATTACATTCCAGGAGATCAACACAAATCCCATCCTCTGCAGAAAGCAGCCACAGCCTGAGCAGTGCAGCCTGTCCCCTGCCAGCACCATGTGTGGAAGCAGTGGTCTCTCTGCAGAGGTCTGACACACCCCATGGTAACTCAGAGCTCTGCTGATTGGAGAACTCTGCCTCTGATTCAGCGGGGGTGTGTCCTGTACTGAACACCTGAGTCGTGTTCTCTGCTGATTGGAGGGCTCTGGCTCAGCGGGGGTGTGTCCTGTACTGAACACCTCAGTCATGTTCTCTGCTGAGGGCTCTGGCTCAGCGGGGGTGTCCTGTACTGAACACCTGAGTCGTGTTCTCTGCTGAGGGCTCTGGCTCAGCGGGGGTGTCCTGTACTGAACACCTGAGTCGTGTTCTCTGCTGATTGGAGGGCTCTAGCTCAGTGGGGGTGTCCTGTACTGAACACCTGAGTCATGTTCTCTGCTGATTGGAGGGCTCTGGCTCAGCGGGGGTGTGTCCTGTACTGAACACCTGAGTCATGTTCTCTGCTGATTGGAGGGCTCTGGCTCAGCGGGGGTGTGTCCTGTACTGAACACCTGAGTCATGTTCTCTGCTGATTGGAGGGCTCTGGCTCAGCGGGGGGGTGTCCTGTACTGAACACCTGAGTCATGTTCTCTGCTGATTGGAGGGCTCTAGCTCAGCGGGGGTGTGTCCTGTACTGAACACCTGAGTCATGTTCTCTGCTGATTGGAGGGCTCTGGCTCAGCGGGGGGGTGTCCTGTACTGAACACCTGAGTCATGTTCTCTGCTGAGGGCTCTGGCTCTGATTCAGTGGGGGGGGGGGGGGGTGAAGGAAGCACAGATCCATGGAATGGAGGAAGCAGGGATATCCTGGCACTGCAGGTCCTCAGGTGCCGCTTCGTCTCCAGCAAATAGAACATTGATCAGCACAGAAGTGACATCACCAGATCTCACTCCAGGGTACAGGTGTGCCTAGGCACAGGAAGAACAGTGCTAAATCTCAGGGTACCGGAGTGCCTAGGCACAGGAAGGACACTGCTACATCTCAGGGTACAGGAGTGCCTAGGCACAGGAAGGACACTGCTACACCTCAGGGTACAGGAGTGCCTAGGCACAGATAGGACACTGCTACATCTCAGGGTACAGGAGTGCTTAGGCACAGATAGGGCACTGCTACATCTCAGGGTACAGGAGTGCCTAGGCACAAGAAGGACACTGCTACACCTCAGGGTACAGAAGTGCCTAGGCACAGATAGGGCACTGCTACATCTCAGGGTACAGGAGTGCCTAGGCACAGATAGGGCACTGCTATATCTCAGGGTACAGGAGTGCCTAGGCACAGATAGGGCACTGCTACATCTCAGGGTACAGGAGTGCCTAGGCACAGATAGGGCACTGCTACATCTCAGGGTACAGGAGTGCCTAGGCACAGGAAGGACACTGCTACACCTCAGGGTACAGGCGTGCCTAGGCACAGATAGGGCACTGCTACATCTCAGGGTACAGGAGTGCCTAGGCACAGGAAGGACACTGCTACACCTCAGTGTACAGGAGTGCCTAGGCACAGATTTATTACCCAGGTCCAATCCCAGAGCCCAGCTGAGGCACAATTAAGGTTTCTAGATGTGGTCACCATGCAGACGCGGTTGGCGTTCCGCTCCACCTCAAATGTTACAGCCGATAGGAAGGAGGAGAGCGCTTTGCGAGGCTCTGAGTCGGTGGGGGGAGGGAGACATCCTCGACGATGATATTCATAGTTCATTGGTTCCATTGGACCTCCACCAAGTCAGTGACAGCGCTGAGGTTCAGGTTGGGCAACTTTCTGCTGCTATATATAAACCGCCAGATTTCTCTTCTTCATTTCAGCAAACAAACAAAATAAGCAACGAAGGCAGAAAATTAATAGAGCGTCGCAAAAGTTCAGCATCTCAAACATCATCCGCTGTGGATTAAAGGGGCCCTACGACCCCGCCGTGGGTTAAAGGGGCCCTACGACCCCGCCGTGGGTTAAAGGGGCCCTGCGACCCCGCCGTGGGTTAAAGGGGCCCTACGACCCCGCCGTGGGTTAAAGGGGCCCTGCGACCCCGCCGTGGGTTAAAGGGGCCCTGCGACCCCGCCGTGGGTTAAAGGGGCCCTGCGACCCCGCCGTGGGTTAAAGGGGCCCTACGACCCCGCCGTGGGTTAAAGGGGCCCTACGACCCCGCCGTGGGTTAAAGGGGCCCTACGACCCCGCCGTGGATTAAAGGGGCCCTACGACCCCGCCGTGGATTAAAGGGGCCCTACGACCCCGCCGTGGGTTAAAGGGGCCCTACGACCCCGCCGTGGATTAAAGGGGCCCTACGACCCCGCCGTGGATTAAAGGGGCCCTACGACCCCGCCGTCTCCACACCCAACTCCACAGAACTTTCAGAGCGGAACTCTCATTTTATACATTTCTAGTCACACCGGATAGAAATCCACTTTATGGCTCCAACTGCTTTGCAAACACAGATATTACCTTGTAAAAGTAGCAATAACATCATCACTGGGCTGCACATAGCCTGTGCTGAGAGAAGGGCTGTGGGAGGGGCCCAGAAGGCTCCACCCACTACACGTTACCTTCAGAAAACTACAGGAGATGTAGAGGTGAGCAGTGTTGGAGGAGGGTGGGAGGGGGGTGTGGAGGTAAGTGGTGTTGGAGGAGGGTGGGAGGGGATGCGGAGGTGAGCGGTGTTGGATGAGGGCGGGAGGGGGTGCAGAGGTGAGCGGTGTTGGAGGAGGGCGGGAGGGGATGCAGAGGTGAGCAGTGTTGGAGGAGGGCGGGAGGGGATGCAGAGGTGAGCGGTGTTGGAGGAGGGCGGGAGAGGATGCAGAGGTGAGAGGTGTTGGAGGAGGGTGGGAGGGGATGCAGAGGTGAGCAGTGTTGGAGGAGGGTGGGAGGGGACGCAGAGGTGAGCGGTGTTGGAGGAGGGTGGGAGGGGACGCAGAGGTGAGCAGTGTTGGAGGAGGGCGGGAGAGGATGCAGAGGTGAGAGGTGTTGGAGGAGGGTGGGAGGGGATGCAGAGGTGAGAGGTGTTGGAGGAGGGTGGGAGGGGATGCAGAGGTGAGCAGTGTTGGAGGAGGGTGGGAGGGGATGCAGAGGTGAGCGGTGTTGGAGGAGGGCGGGAGAGGATGCAGAGGTGAGCAGTGTTGGAGGAGGGCGGGAGGGGATGCAGAGGTGAGCAGTGTTGGAGGAGGGTGGGAGGGGACGCAGAGGTGAGCGGTGTTGGAGGAGGGTGGGAGGGGATGCAGAGGTGAGCGGTGTTGGAGGAGGGCGGGAGAGGATGCAGAGGTGAGCAGTGTTGGAGGAGGGCGGGAGGGGATGCAGAGGTGAGCAGTGTTGGAGGAGGGCGGGAGAGGATGCAGAGGGGAGCAGTGTTGGAGGAGGGTGGGAGGGGATGCAGAGGTGAGCAGTGTTTGAAGGAGGGTGGGAGGGGATGCAGAGGTGAGCAGTGTTGGAGGAGGGTGGGAGGGGATGCAGAGGTGAGCGGTGTTGGAAGAGGGTGGGAGGGGATGCAGAGGTGAGCGGTGTTGGAGGAGGGCGGGAGGGGATGCATAGGTGAGCGGTGTTGGAGGAGGGCGGGAGGGGATGCAGAGGTGAGCGGTGTTGGAGGAGGGCGGGAGGGGATGCAGAGGTGAGCGGTGTTGGAGGAGGGTGGGAGGGGGGTGAGGAGGTGAGCGGTGTTGGAGGAGTGTGGGAGGGGATGCAGAGGTGAGCGGTGTTGGAGGAGGGTGGGAGGGGGGTGAGGAGGTGAGCGGTGTTGGAGGAGGGTGGGAGGGGATGCAGAGGTGAGCGGTGTTGGAGGGGGGTGAGGAGGTGAGCAGTGTTGGAGGAGGGTGGGAGGGGATGCAGAGGTGAGCGGTGTTGGAGGAGGGTGGGAGGGGATGCAGAGGTGAGCAGTGTTGGTGGAGGGTGGGAGGGGATGCAGAGGTGAGCAGTGTTGGAGGAGGGTGGGAGGGGATGCAGAGGTGAGCGGTGTTGGAGGAGGGTGGGAGGGGATGCAGAGGTGAGCGGTGTTGGAGGAGGGTGGGAGGGGATGCAGAGGTGAGCGGTGTTGGAGGAGGGTGGGAGGGGATGCAGAGGTGAGCGGTGTTGGAGGAGGGTGGGAGGGGATGCAGAGGTGAGCGGTGTTGGAGGAGGGTGGGAGGGGATGCAGAGGTGAGCGGTGTTGGAGGAGGGTAAGTAACGTTGAAAGTGTCGGGGGGGGGGGTAAGTAACGTTGAAAGTGTCGGGGGGGGGTAAGTAACGTTGAAAGTGTCGGGGGGGGGTAAGTAACGTTGAAAGTGTCGGGGGGGGGTAAGTAACGTTGAAAGTGTCGGGGGGGGGGGGGGTAAGGCAAGGTGCTCTTCATGTACATTACACATCAGCTTTCCATTTAGCAACACCAAACCTTCCAGTTCCATCCAATCAGAATCGTCCTGAACTGCAGACTTGTTGGAGATTGTACCATGAAACTCTACCATGAATGGTCAGGTTAAGTTCAGAAACCTCAGCAACCAATCAGAATTTAGCACTGCAGAAGTGAGACCACCATTCTGATCGGTTGGCATGGCTACCACACTTAGCGCCTGGCCCCTCACGGTGTTTTCATTGGATAATCCGGATGGACTCGGCCCAACGTGAGCCGTCATTTGTATTTGCAGCAGCCGGATCCAGCTTGGCAGGTGAACATCTGGGCTGCTGAAGGTGCCCGGCTGTGTTTCTGCACATTTCCATCCCCATATCACACATCATTCTCTCAATCCGATTGGCGCTGCCTCCTGCGCTATTGTCGTTTGCCGAATTTCATAAATCACTTGCCGTTTCCCCTCCTGAGGGACCGATAAATAGCTGCATCTGCTTGCCATGTGTAAACATTTGTATTGGTGAAGGGGATGGATCTAAACATCAGCAGCTGCGGAACGTGTGACTAGGGGCCCCTGCGTGACGCTGCGTAATGAACGCCTGTTTCTGAGTACTGATGTTGCCGAGAGCTCCTGGCGTCGTCCATGGAAGATGCTCTCATTTGACCCTCTAGAAGGAGCCTAGCCTTGCATCTGATGAGCTCATTAGGCGTGGAGTGAAATATTTGCTTCATTGAGAGCTTCAGGCAGCTCTCCAGATCTCTTTGTGACAACAAAACAGGTGCCAACCTCCCCCCACCACCCTCCTGACCACTCATCAGAGCCTTCATGTTTCTAGCAGAGTGCTGGTGGCTTGTCGGGGACGTTGTAGAAAGCCTTTGAAGAAATGGTGAAGGAAGAGGTCATCCACCAGGAGGACAGTATGGTATGCATCCTGCAAAGGATTGACTTACGCTGAAGAGTACTGTGTCCTGATATTCATCAGCATCTCCAGGATGGCCACTGAGGAACAAGTCATACAAAGAACTTTCCAGATTTTCCTCTTTGCTGGTTCTCTCTAAAGCTCAACTACTGTTTCAGCAGCTTCTTCTCCAAGTTGTCTCTCCTCATACTCAATGGCTGCCATATCTTCTTCCTTCGTCTTACTTCAAGGTTGAACAACACCCAATTCCATCCAAACTTTTCCTATGAGCCCAGGCTGCAACTGATGACACCCAAGACCAACCCAACCCTTCCAGTGAGCCTAGGCTGCTACTGATGACACTCAAGACCAACCCAACCCTTCCAGTGAGCCCAGGAGCCCAGGCTGCAACTGATGACACCCAAGACCAACCCAACCCTTCCAGTGAGCCCAGGCTGCAACTGATGACACCCAAGACCAACCCAACCCTTCCAGTGAGCCTAGGCTGCTACTGATGACACTCAAGACCAACCCAACCCTTCCAGTCAGCCCAGGCTGCAACTGATGACACCCAAGACCAACCCAACCCTTCCAGTGAGCCCAGTCTGCTACTGATGACACCCACAACCAATCAAACCCTTCCTATGAGCCTAGGCTGCTACTGATGACACTCAAGACCAACCCAACCCTTCCAGTCAGCCCAGGCTGCAACTGATGACACCCAAGACCAACCCAACCCTTCCAGTGAGCCTAGGCTGCTACTGATGACACTCAAGACCAACCCAACCCTTCCAGTCAGCCCAGGCTGCAACTGATGACACCCAAGACCAACCCAACCCTTCCAGTGAGCCCAGTCTGCTACTGATGACACTCAAGACCAACCCAACCCTTACAGTGAGCCCAGGCTGCCACTGATGACACCCACAACCAATCAAACCCTTCCTATGAGCCTAGGCTGCTACTGATGACACCCAAGACCAACCCAACCCTTCCAGTGAGCCCAGGCTGCCACTGATGACACCCACAACCAATCAAACCCTTCCTATGAGCCTAGGCTGCTACTGATGACACCCAAGACCAACCCAACCCTTCCAGTGAGCCCAGGCTGTCACTGATGACACCCACAACCAATCAAACCCTTCCTATCAGCCTAGGCTGCCACTGATGACACCCAAGACCAACCCAACCCTTCCAGTGAGCCCAGGCTGCCACTGATGACACCCACAACCAATCAAACCCTTCCTATGAGCCTAGGCTGCCACTGATGACACCCAAGACCAACCCAACCCTTCCAGTGAGCCCAGGCTGCCACTGATGACACCCACAACCAATCAAACCCTTCCTATCAGCCTAGGCTGCTACTGATGACACCCAAGACCAACCCAACCCTTCCAGTGAGTCCAGGCTGCCACTGATGACACCCACAACCAATCAAACCCTTCCTATGAGCCTAGGCTGCTACTGATGACACCCAAGACCAACCCTTCCAGTGAGCCCAGGCTGCCACTGATGACACCCACAACCAATCAAACCCTTCCTATGAGCCTAGGCTGCCACTGATGACACCCAAGACCAACCCAACCCTTCCAGTGAGCCCAGGCTGCCACTGATGACACCCACAACCAATCAAACCCTTCCTATGAGCCTAGGCTGCCACTTATGACACCCAAGACCAACCCAACCCTTCCAGTGAGCCCAGGCTGCCACTGATGACACCCACAACCAATCAAACCCTTCCTATCAGCCTAGGCTGCCACTGATGACACCCAAGACCAACCCAACCCTTCCAGTGAGCCCAGGCTGCCACTGATGACACCCACAACCAATCAAACCTTTCCTATGAGCCTAGGCTGCTACTGATGACACCCAAGACCAACCCAACCCTTCCAGTGAGCCCAGGCTGCCACTGATAACACCCAATGCCAACCAAACCCTTCCAGTGAGCCAAGGCTGCCACTTATGACACTCAATGCCAACCAAACCCTTCCTATGAGCCAAAGCTGCCACTGATGACACCCACAACCAATCAAACCCTTCCTATGAGCCTAGGCTGCTACTGATGACACCCAAGACCAACCCAACCCTTCCAGTGAGCCCAGGCTGCCACTGATAACACCCAATGCCAACCAAAACCCTTCCTATGAGCCAAGGCTGCTACTGATGACACCCAATGCCAACCAAACCCTTCATGTGAGCCCAGGCTGCCACTGATGACACCCAATGCCAACCCAACCCTTCCAGTGAGCCCAGGCTGCCACTGATAACACCCAATGCCAACCAAACCCTTCCTGTGAGCCAAGGCTGCCACTTATGACACCCAATGCCAACCAAACCCTTCCTATGAGCCAAAGCTGCCACTGATGACACCCACAACCAATCAAACCCTTCCTATGAGCCTAGGCTGCTACTGATGACACCCAAGACCAACCCAACCCTTCCAGTGAGCCCAGGCTGCCACTGATAACACCCAATGCCAACCAAACCCTTCCTGTGAGCCCAGGCTGCCACTGATGACACCCAATGACAACTAAATGATTTTTGCGAGCCCAGGCCCAGCATTGCTTGTACTTTTTCAGTCCCCAAACCTCAGGATATTCAGTCCAGCAGACACCAACCTCTGCTCAGAAAGTCAAGTTCTGACCCAGACCCTGCTATTGGTTAGTGAGGCTACCTATTACAGAAACGACCAGTAATAAATGACAGCAAGCAGAAGGGGGCGGGCCTAAGCTTGACTTCAGCATAAGTCAGCTGCTCACGTTTCAATGCCATATAAAAAGACCCCAGGCACCTCCAGAGCTCGTCTTTTACAGTTCTCCCCACAATCTGGAAACATTTGAGCCAATTACAGGGAAATTTCAATGTCAGATCTCAGCCCAACAGCAATGATTCGGCATCTGGAGGCTCCAGCAGGATCCAATCACCCCCCGTAGTTTCCCTGGAGTCCCCCCTCCCCCGAGGATCTCAGTTCTGCACACCCGCTGCAGCAACAGCAGGCCACACTTGACTTTCCGCCAAGCGGCAGTGTCACCTGTGTGTGTCCCCCCCCCCCCGCTGGCATCTCCATAGGAGTCTATGGCATGGAGCTAAATTGCGCAGCGGCCTAATGAGCCGGTGTGAGCACATCAGCTGTGGCGGAACGTCCCGCGCCGATCATTGCCTTCAGGAATTCTGATGGAGGAGTTGCGTTTTCCCAAAACGCTTTATTAATTTTGCAGAGCAGAAAACCAAAAATTAATTAGCCGGCTTTTCGTCCCAAAATGAAAGCTCTTCCTCGCTAATTCTCTGTATGCAGATTAAGAATTACTCACTCTGGTGTTCAACAAACAAAAACAATCATTTGCATATTAATGAGGCTGGCGCTATATGATGTGCGCTATACGCGGCTCTTTCATGGAAATCTCCGGAGTCGGCTTCATCTGATGGGAAGTGAACTCCTACTGCGCCCCGCTGCAATTAGGAGCCCAGATGACAGGCGGGCACTTTATAAATCATACGACTAATTATAGATCCGGCTCTCATCTTCACACATCTGGCACCGCAGGAGGGAACGTGCTCCCCGCAGGACCGCGCCAAAAATCACAAATTCTCCATCATCTGCTGCATTTATAGGGTTGGTCCACCCAACTGGCTGTTCAGATGCTGGAGATGCTTCCATACCATTCCTGTTGGGTCATTTCCCTCCACTTCCCGTCCCACAGACACAAGAAACCACATCAAATCTTCCAAAATTCAGGGTAAACCTCCATATCAGTCCCAGCCTCCGGGACACAGTCACCCCCCGGGACATATGCACTGGGGCCCCTACCAGCCTGCCCCAACCTACCCTCAAGGAGGAAAGTATAAAGAATTGATAAAATTAGACAATAAAATAAACAATAAGAAAACGTTCCATAAATCAGACGAATCAACACAAATATCCCAACAATACAAAAAAGTCACAGAGCAGAGGAGAGGGCATCAGAAGGGCAGAGGGGGCAGGAGGGTACAGTATAGGGGGAGGCAAGAGGGTACAGTACAGGGGGGGGGGGCAGGAGGATACAATACGGGGGGGGGGGGCAGGAGGGTACAATACAGAGGGGGCAGGAGGGCACAGTACAGAGGGGAGTCAGGAGGGCACAGTATAGGGGGGAGTCAGGAGGGCACAGTATAGGGGGGAGTCAGGAGGGTACAGTATAGGGGGGTCAGGAGGGCACAGTATAGGGGGGTCAGGAGGGCACAGAATAGGGGGGCAGGAGGGTACAGAATAGGGGGGTACAGAGGGCACAGTATAGGGGGGTCAGGAGGGCACAGTACAGGGGGGTACGGAGGGCACAGTACAGGGGGGTATGGAGGGCACAGTACAGGGGGTACGAAGGGCACAGTACAGGGGGGTACGGAGGGCACAGTACAGGGGGGTACGGAGGGCACAGTACAGGGGGAGTCAGGAGGGCACAGTACAGGGGGTACGGAGGGCACAGTACAGGGGGGTACGGAGGGCACAGTACAGGGGGGTACGGAGGGCACAGTACAGGGGGAGTCAGGAGGGCACAGTACAGGGGGGTATGGAGGGCACAGTATAGTGGGGTACGGAGGGCACAGTACAGGGGGGTACGAAGGGCACAGTACAGGGGGGTACGGAGGGCACAGTACAGGGGGGTACAGAGGGCACAGTAAAGTGGGGTACGGAGGGCACAGTACAGGGGGGTACAGAGAGCACAGTATAGGGGGGTACGGAGGGCACAGTACAGGGGGTACGGAGGGCACAGTACAGGGGGGTATGGAGGGCACAGAATAGGGGGGTACAGAGGGCACAGTATAGGGGGGTACAGAGGGCACAGTACAGGGGGGTACGGAGGGCACAGTACAGGGGGGTATGGAGGGCACAGTACAGGGGGGTACGGAGGGCACAGTAAAGGGGGGTACGGAGGGCACAGTACAGGGGGGTACGGAGGGCACAGTACAGGGGGGTACGGAGGGCACAGTACAGGGGGGTACGGAGGGCACAGTGTAGGGGGGTACGGAGGGCACAGTGTAGGGGGGTACGGAGGGCATAGTATAGGGGGGTACGGAGGGCACAGTAAAGGGGGGTACGGAGGGCACAGTACAGGGGGGTACAGAGGGCACAGTGTAGGGGGGTACGGAGGGCACAGTACAGGGGGGTACGGAGGGCACAGTGTAGGGGGGTACGGAGGGCACAGTACAGGGGGGTACGGAGGGCACAGTACAGGGGGGTACGGAGGGCACAGTACAGGGGGGTACGGAGGGCACAGTGTAGGGGGGTACGGAGGGCACAGTGTAGGGGGGTACGGAGGGCATAGTATAGGGGGGTACGGAGGACACAGTAAAGGGGGGTACGGAGGGCACAGTACAGGGGGGTACGGAGGGCACAGTGTAGGGGGGTACGGAGGGCACAGTGTAGGGGGGTACGGAGGGCACAGTACAGGGGGGTACGGAGGGCACAGTACAGGGGGGTACGGAGGGCACAGTGTAGGGGGGTACGGAGGGCACAGTGTAGGGGGGTACGGAGGGTACAGTACAGGGGGGTACGGAGGGCACAGTGTAGGGGGGTACGGAGGGCACAGTACAGGGGGGTACGGAGGGCACAGTGTAGGGGGGTACGGAGGGTACAGTACAGGGGGGTACGGAGGGTACAATGCAGTGATCAGGTTGGTACAGTATAGGGTGCAGTGATGTGTAATACAGAGATGGTCTCCTCAGGCAGAGCAGCGCAGGGAAGCTGCCTGTTCACTGGGCTAAATCTACAACTGGGATGACACCCCCCCCTCTAAGACCCCCCCCCCCCCTGCAGTTCCCAGTGCTCTTCCAGCACATTTCATGGGTTAAGGGAGAACCCCGAGGTGGAGCATCTTACTGCTGCCACTCCTTGTGTGGGTGGGATGTGTACGGCTCCGGTCTCCTCCGGCCCAAATCTCCATCCTGCGGTGGAACATCTTACTATTGCCTCTGCTTGTGTGGACAATAATAACTGCAGGGACTCTCCCTTAACCCCTGTGGGGGGTTGGGGGATTGCAGGGACCCCCCAGCAGTGCCCAGGGACCCCCATGAGTTAGGATGGCTCTGGTCACCCCTGCCATAACCTACACTTGGCACGGTCATCTTCTGCATGGCCCACCCCAGATCACTCCCACTTTCCAAGAAGTTACACCCCTGAATATGTGGAACTGCCCACTCTTGGGGAGCAGAAAAGAACTTTCTTTGTATCCCGAACAATTCTTCTGGCAATTGTGGCGACAATCTTTCCTGGTCTCCTGACCTTGGCTTGGGATCCCGAGATCCCCGAATTCTCCACTTCTTATTAAGTGATTGGACAGCACTGACCGGCCTATTCAAGGCTTTGGATATCGTTTGATATCCTTTTCCATCTTTATAAGTTCCATTACCTTGTTACGCAGGACTTTTGACAGTTCTTTTCTGCTCCCCATGGCTCAGTATCTAGCCTGCTGAGTGCATCCACATGAGAGCGAACAAACTCATCGACTATTTCTACACCGACACTGACTGCCATGTAAGAAGCCACAGATGTGGGAATGACCCTTTAATTGCCATTGTACCCCATGTGTGTCTGTACCAAGGCTGGACATTCGGGGGGGGGGGGGGGACAGGGAAGACGGCTTCTGATCGGGGGGGGTGGAGACTTCTGATCCTGGGGGGGTGGAGACTTCTGATCTGGGGGGGTGGTGACTTCTGAATCTCTCAGTCAGCCAGCCGTCGGCGGTGATTTCAGGGACGACTTTAGCAGCACATTAGCTGGAGCCATAACTGCGCTGTTTACACATCCAGAGTGTTGGAGAAATGTCAGGTCTATGGAAAGGCTTGTAAACGGCGCCCCCCGCTGAGCCGAGAGGTTCAATCCCCGATCCCCGCTGAGCCGAGAGGTTCAATCCCCGATCCCCGCTGAGCCGAGAGGTTCAATCCCCGATCCCCGCTGAGCCGAGAGGTTCAATCCCCGATCCCCGCTGAGCCGAGAGGTTCAATCCCCGATCCCCGCTGAGCCGAGAGGTTCAATCCCCGATCCCCGCTGAGCCGAGAGGTTCAATCCCGATCTCCGCTGAGCCGAGAGGTTCAATCCCCGATCCCCGCTGAGCCGAGAGGTTCAATCCCCGATCCCCGCTGAGCCGAGAGGTTCAATCCCCGATCCCCGCTGAGCCGAGAGGTTCAATCCCCGATCCCCGCTGAGCCGAGAGGTTCAATCCCCGATCCCCGCTGAGCCGAGAGGTTCAATCCCCGATCCCCGCTGAGCCGAGAGGTTCAATCCCCGACCCCCGCTGAGCCGAGAGGTTCAATCCCCGATCCCCGCTGAGCCGAGAGGTTCAATCCCCGATCCCCGCTGACGTATTGATACATTCCCACAATAATCTCCCTATATGTATCAGACGGAGTTTACTGCACACAATCCCAACATAAACCTCCATAATCCAGACCTGTAAATCTCCACAACGAGGGGCCCCGGCGAGAGTGGAGGAGGGAGCCTTTCATCTGCAATGTCATTGTGTTCGGGAAAAGGCCGAGTCATTATTCGCTGCAGAGGAACGCCGGGGTCATTATTAGGCTGAAAACACTCGGCTTAAAGGGGATGTCCGCCCCAACAATGGCTTCTCTTGATTGTTCTCTTTTGGTCTCTTCAATATCCCATTGAAAGTGTTTTGTTATATATGATTGATAAGCTCAGAAAATAATACCTGTTGATCCTGCCAGAAATGTAGAGATCTGGCACCTTCCTGTGCTCCCCTCCTGTGCTCCTCCTGTGCCTCTCCTCCTGTGCTCCTCCTGTGCCTCTCCTCCTGTGCTCTCCCCCTGTGCTCCTCCCATGCTCTACCCCTGTGCTTCCCCCCTGTGCTCCTCCCGTACTCTCCTCCCGTGCTTCCCCCCTGTGCTCTCCTCCCGTGCTCTCCTCATGTGCTCCTCCCGTGCTCTCCTCCCGTGCTCTCCTCCCGTGCTCTCCCCCCGTGCTCTCCCCCCGTGCTCTCCTCCCCGTGCTCTCCTCCCGTGCTCCCCCCCGTGCTGTGCTGAGGACATGTGGTCTCGGCCCCTCTCTTTCTCTCAGCCCAACATCCCGGAGGCCGGAAGTGCTAGATATAATTTCTCCATGATAGGCAGCCCGGCAATGTACAGATAGTGGGGGGCAGCCCGGCAATGTACAGATAGTGGGGGGCAGCCTGGCAATGTACAGATAGCGGGGGGCAGCCCGGCAATGTACAGATAGCGGGGGGCAGCCTGGCAATGTACAGATAGTGGGGGGCAGCCTGGCAATGTACAGATAGTGGGGGGCAGCCCAGCGATGTACAGACAGTGGGGGGCAGCCTGGCAATGTACAGATAGTGGGGGGCAGCCTGGCAATGTACAGATAGTGGGGGCAGCCCGGCAATGTACAGATAGTGGGGGGCAGCCCGGCAATGTACAGATAGTGGGGGGCAGCCCGGCAATGCACAGATAGTGGGGGGCAGCCCGGCAATGCACAGATAGTGGGGGGCAGCCCGGCAATGTACAGATAGTGGGGGGCAGCTCGGCAATGCACAGATAGTGGGGGGCAGCCTGGCAATGTACAGATAGCGGGGGGCAGCCTGGCAATGTACAGATAGTGGGGGGCAGCCTGGCAATGTACAGATAGTGGGGGGCAGCAGATCCCGACATGAACATGGATTTCTAGACACAACTTCATTTTCTCTTCCTCATCATTGGAATGTATTTTCTTAAAATGGCAACAAATTCTCCGGATTTTCATCATAAAACCTTTCCTTTTGCTCCAGAGAACCTGATTGGATACAGCCTTCAGAACCAGCATGCCGCCCACAAACTGCAGCCTCCATCAGACGCTTGTCACACGGGTGTGGCCCCCCGATAGGTTCCCTACATTGGTAATGAAATGGGAGATGGAGAGCGTATCGTATTCTCATTCCGTCGGAGCCGCGTTCGCGGCAAGCCCTGGACAAGCCATCCGTGTGATGTCACAGCGTTGTAAAGAACAGCCTCCCCCACCCCAGAACATTCCGCTGGCGGGGACGCTTCCTGTCGCGCACCAGGTAATTACAGGCAAGGGGCTGCTTCCAGCTCTGGGCACTTTCTTTTCAAAGCTCTTAATTAACTCAACTACATATTCACATTAAAGGATTATTACAGCAAATGTGCAAACATGCTGTTATGGTGGTCGGCTGCGTTCTGAATATTAACTACCTGGAAACGCAGGCGACCGGCTGAGATGACACAACACGGCGAGGACAGCAAGAAAAAAAAATCTAAATTGTAAAATACTATTTACATAAAAAAAATAATTACTATGTAACCAGTCAATAATTATACACCAAACGTCTCTGCAAACACAATGTCCAGTTTTTGCTAATTAAAACCCAACTCCAGTCGAAATCCGGCCTCCATATGCAGGTATTAAAACCTGGGACCAGATCAGGAATGAAGGCAACACTCCAAAAATCTACAGACCAAAGTGTTTAATTCCACAGAAAGTTCCAGGGGTCAGGCTGTGTCCTCTTCATTACAGCTTGGGATGGCCTTCAACCTATCATCAGGGCTTAGGATGGCCTTCAACCTATCGTCAGGGCTTAGGATGGCCTTCAACCTATCGTCAGGGCTTAGGATGGCCTTCAACCTATCGTCAGGGCTTAGGATGGCCTTCAACCTATCGTCAGGGCTTAGGATGGCCTTCAACCTATCGTCAGGGCTTAGGATGGCCTTCAACCTATCGTCAGGGCTTAGGATGGCCTTCAACCTATCGTCAGGGCTTAGGATGGCCTTCAACCTATCGTCAGGGCTTAGGATGGCCTTCAACCTATCGTCAGGGCTCAGGATGGCCTTCAACCTATCGTCAGGGCTCAGGATGGCCTTCAACCTATCATCATGGCTTAGGATGGAGTTCAACCTATCAGGGCTTAGGATGGCCTTCAACCTATCATCATGGCTTAGGATGGTGTTCAACCTATCATCAGGGCTCAAGATGGCCTTCAACCTATCGTCAGGGCTCAGGATGGCCTTCACCTATCATCAGGGTTTAGGATGCTGTGCAAAATATCATCAGGGCTTCCAATGTGCTTCAAACTATCATCAGGGCTTAGAAAGGCCTTCAACCTATCATTAGGGTTTAGGATGGTCTTCAAGCTATAATCAGGGTTTACAATGGGCTTCAGCCTTTCATCAGGGCTTCGCCGGCCTTCAAACTATATCATCAGTGCTTAGGATGACCTTCAAACTATCATCAGGGCTTACGCCGGTCTTCATACTATCATCAGGGCTTAGGATGCCCTTCAAACTATCATCCTAAGCCCTGTTGAAGAGCACAGACTGGCCCCCAAAATGCGATGGATCATCATCCTTTGAAATCATACTCTTTGGACTTGAAGTTGCAGTAGTAATGGGGAACACTCAAGGTGGACTTACAATCCCATCACCCACCATGGGTGCCAAGTCTACAGGGAATCCATCTTCAAAAAAAATACCCAAACCAAATGTTAAAGACACCCCCCATCCCCCTACTACCGATAATTGTCTTTTCTTTTTCAATAAACTTTAACCGTGCATTACTAATACTATACGTCCAACAGACTCTGCTCCTCCTCCGACCTGATTCACCCTGAGAAGGGCCTACTCATAGAAGACTCCATGGGTAAGTCCCTCCCTGGGGTAAAATGACCTGGAGAGGGAGGAGCAAGACTTGTGTGTAATGCCAGTGAATAAAGTTTAAAAAAATAGAAAAGAAAGGGTTTAGCGCCGGTGCCGCTTCTTTCACTTTTGGTCAGCGTATTCTTCAGACTTTCATTTATTGCTTGGCACTTTCACGCATCTTCTGACCCCTGGATCCCCCCTGGACATCTCAGTAGGACATTCCAAAATTAAAACCAGCCAATCGCTGGATTCCTTCAATGAAAAAAATTGAAGAGTCCCATTGGTGAGCCATTGAAACTCCACGGCCTCCCATCCGGAGGTTCCATCCCTTCCCCCGCTCCTTATAAGGTCCCGTTTACTCCTAAGCCTGCTTGTCAACACACATTGTGTCTGTCCTAAGGCTCAACACACCCAAAAACACGCCCAAAAACACACCCAAAAAACACCCAAAAATGCCCAAAAACACACCCAAAAACATGCCCAAAAACACACCCAAAAACGCCCAAAAACACACCCAAAAATGCCCAAAAACACGCTCAAAAACACACCCAAAAACATACCCAAAAATGCTCCAAAACACGCTCAAAAACACACCCAAAAATGCCCCAAAACACGCTCAAAAACACACCCAAAAATGCCCCAAAACACGCTCAAAAACACACCCAAAAATGCCCCAAAACATGCTCAAAAACACACCCAAAAAAAAACACGCCCAAAAACACACCCAAAAATGCCCCAAAACACGCTCAAAAACCCACCCAAAAACACGCCCAAAAACACACCCAAAAATGCCCCAAAACACGCTCAAAAACACACCCAAAAACACGCCCAAAAACACACCCAAAAATGCCCCAAAACACGCTCAAAAACACACCCAAAAACACGCCCAAAAACCCACCCAAAAACACGCCCAAAAACACACCCACCCCATTTTTGGTCAGCACATGTGTATTCCCCTCTCTATGTTTTAGTTCATGTTGACGTGTATTGGTGGCCCAGTAAGGGTGAATGCCTCCCAAAGCACACGTATGTACATTGCCAACCTGCATGACGGTGAATGTCAAAGGGCCGGCATAGTCGTCAATCCCGCCAGGAAACAAGGTTTGGCGCTGGACTTCACATTTCAGACACAGAAGCCCCCTTTAGTTCGGTGTGGATTGTGGTCTGTGCCTCGTGGGGGGGGGGGCGGCTGTGGTGGTAGATGGATGGCGAGGAGTTGAACGATCGTTCTCTGGCCGCTCTCCGTCGCTCCAGAGGAGAGGAGGATAAAATAAACAAACTGCAGCAATTTGTCGCCTCCTCGGATCCTCGGATGAACATAACGAGCGAACGCTTTCCTCTCATCACGCCGCCGTATTATAGTCGATGTTATCGCTACAAAATCCCGCCAATGGCTGTAAAATCCCCTTTACTGTCCCATCGCCCTGAATAAGGACGGCGTACAAACACCGCGCACTTTAATCAGCAAAACCGCACATTTATCTCTATGAGCCACAAAAAGAAAAAAAAAAACCTGTAAAAAGCCGAGATCAGCCGAAATACTGAAATACGACACTGGCAGAGGGAGCGCCGAAGCGGCAATTCCGGGGGACGCAGATGGGGGAAGATCCGGAAAGAAGAGTTTGGAATGTTGAAGGTTAGATTCCCATTTCAGCCATGTGATAGAGTACATATGTCCTCCTTGTGCAGCACACGCATGCGCAGCAGTCAATGTTCCCTCTGAATGGCTGACAATGGACATTCCAATATATAGGCAGGATTGTGATACATGGGGGAGGGGTCTTGGTGAGCCATTCAAAATGGCCGGCAGTGTAGCTGTACATTGGGGTATCACACTCATAGTACGGGGGGGGGGGGGTTATGAAGAATTCAGTCCCACCTCAGTCATCCTATAGTTCCCACTACCTGCCGGCAAAGAAGTGGCCCCCAAAGCCGACAAGAGGACAAGCCGAGCGTGTTATTCAGTGTTCATCCCTTCTCACCTCATTGCACCAATGGAAATGCCACCATCATCATCATCCTCACTATTATCACCATCATCATTGTCATCATCACCATCACTATTATCACCATCGTCGTCATCGTCATCACTATTATCACCATCATCCTCATCATCATTATTATCACCATCATCACTATTATCACCATCGTCATCATCATCATCCTCACTATTATCACCATCGTCATCATCGTCATCACTATTATCACCATCATCATCCTCACTATTATCACCACCATCATCATCATCACCATCACTATTATCACCATCATCATTGTCATCATCATCCTCACTATTATCACCATCGTCATCATCACTATTATCACCATCGTCATCATCATCATTATTATCACCATCATCATTGTCATCACTATTATCACCATCATCACTATTATCACCATCATCACTATTATCACCATCGTCATCATCATCATCCTCACTATTATCACCATCGTCATCATCGTCATCACTATTATCACCATCATCATCCTCACTATTATCACCACCATCATCATCATCACCATCACTATTATCACCATCATCATTGTCATCATCATCCTCACTATTATCACCATCGTCATCATCACTATTATCACCATCGTCATCATCATCATTATTATCACCATCATCATTGTCATCACTATTATCACCATCATCACTATTATCACCATCGTCATCCTCACTATTATCACCATCATCATTGTCATCACTATTATCACCATCATCATTGTCATCATCATCCTCACTATTATCACCATCGTCATTGTCATCACTATTATCACCATCATCACTATTATCACCATCATCATCATTACTATTATCACCATCATCATTGTCATCATCATCCTCACTATTATCACCATCATCATTGTCATCATCATCCTCACTATTATCACCATCGTCATCATCACCATCATCATCCTCACTATTATCACCATTGTCATCATCATCATCACCATCATCATCATCATCACCATCATCATCATCATCATCATCATCATCATCACCATCATCATCGCTATTATCATCACCATCGTCGCCATCATCACTATTATCACCATCGTCGTCATCATCATCATCTCCACCACCATCATCACCATCATCATCACTATTATTACTATCATCATCATCCTCCACCATCATCATCCTCCACCACCATCATCATCATCATCATCTTCCACCATCATCATCCTCCACCATCATCATCCTCCACCACCATCATCATCATCATCATCTTCCACCATCATCATCCTCCACCATTATCCTCCTCCACCATCATCATCCTCCTCCACCATCATCATCCTCCACCACCATCATCATCCTCCTCCATCATCATTCTCCTCCACCATCATCATCCTCCACCACCATCATCATCCTCCACCACCATCATCATCCTCCTCCATCATCATCCTCCTCCTCCACCATCATCATCCTCCTCCACCATCCTCCTCCACCATCATCATCCTCCTCCACCATCCTCCTCCACCATCCTCAGCCTCCTCCACCATCCTCATCCTCCTCCATCATCCTCATCCTCCTCCACCATCCTCATGCTTCTACACACTCACATGAGGAAGAACATATTTGAGGGTTTTCATTGCTGAACATTTTGGCAAATTCAACATAGAAGCAGAAAGTTGTTGGATTTGGTTGTTTTTGGCAGTTTTGGGGCGTGGCTGGGCCAACAATGGCTCCTCCCCTCACCTGTCCTGGAGGAGAATCCCCCCCCAACAGATTCATTATTTTATCATTTTTCCCAGAAGAACAAAAAACAGAAAATGAAAGAAATAGAATCTAAAATGTAACAGAATGCCGACAACGATGAAATATGGGGAACAAGGGAAGGACACTGAGGGCCCATTGACTTCTCTGCGGGGCCCCAGCTCATGTTGTGCTCCTCATTGATGTGCTTTATATGAGGGCAGCCAATTCAACATGTATGGACTGCAACACACCCTCACATGACGGCGGGCCCCTGAGAGGACGACTGAGGCGGGGGGCTGGGATGTTTTCAGGAAGCCATGTACAGTCCCCTGCCAGCCCCTCCCACCAGCCATGATCTGCCTGCATTGCACAGAGAAGCACAGAGACCCAGTGATGACATCACCAGGTATAAAATAAGATGTGTTGTGAAATATGAAAGGTTTATTTCAAGATGTCATTAACATGTTGGGGGGGGGGGGGGGGGGCAGGGGGGGCGAATTAAACTTGGCCCACCGGGCAGATTGCTGGAGCAGTGATGGTTCCATATACACTCATCTCCTGTTACCAATAATAGACAGAAATACTACACCCCCCCCTCACTTCCCCCCCCCACTCATCCCACACCCCCCCAACCTCCCCCCCTCCCCCCACTCACCCGCCCCCCGGATGTGTTTTCTGATGATTTTTGCTTAGATTGCATTCCCCCTCAGAACACCAACAAATGTGAAGTTCACGCCGGGACAGATCTGTGATTGGAAGACGACTTTTCTTCTTGTTCTGTCAGATTTCATTTCTCTTTTAATGCCAAACGTTGAATTCAGGACAAAGAAGGATTCCGACCCGTCAGAGGAGACAAATCCCCACAACCAATGAAATCATCACTTCCATTAAACGGATTTGCAGCAGATGCATCAAAGGGAACATTTCATTATCGTCTGCCGAGCTCCTCCTGACAATCCAGGAACAAGCTGACCACGCCGGACCCTCCTGTGTTCCGGGAGAATTACACAGAAAGAAAGAACTTCACTGATAGAATAATAAGACCAAGAACCCCATCCGGTGCTAGACTGCAGCATGGTGGACGCCAGCGTGGTAGACTCCAGGGTGGTAGACTCCAATGTGGTAGACTCCAGTGTAGTAGACTCCAGGGTGGTAGACTCCAATGTGGTAGACTCCAGGGTGGTAGACTCCAGCGTGGTAGACTGCAGCATGGTGGACGCCAGCGTGGTAGACGCCAGCGTGGTAGACTCCAATGTGGTAGACTCCAGCGTGGTAGACTCCAGGGTGGTAGACTCCAGCGTGGTAGACTGCAGCATGGTGGACGCCAGCGTGGTAGACGCCAGCGTGGTAGACTCCAGCGTGGTAGACTCCAGTATGGTAGACTCCAGGGTGGTAGACGCCAGCGTGGTAGACTCCAGCGTGGTAGACGCCAGCGTGGTAGACTCCAGTATGGTAGACTCCAATGTGGTAGACTCCAGCGTGGTAGACTCCAGGGTGGTAGACTCCAGGGTGGTAGACTCCAGCGTGGTAGACTCCAGCGTGGTAGACTCCAGGGTGGTAGACTCCAGCGTGGTAGACTCCAGCGTGGTAGACTCCAGCGTGGTAGACTCCAGCGTGGCAGACTCCAGGGTAGTAGATCCCAGTATGGTAGACTCCAGCGTGGTAGACTCCAGCGTGGCAGACTCCAGAGTGGTAGACTCCAGGGTAGTAGACTCCAGGGTAGTAGACTCCAGCGTGGTAGACTCCAGCGTGGTAGACTCCAGTGTAGTAGACTCCAGCGGGGTAGACTCCAGTGTGGTAGACTCCAGTGTGGTAGACTCCAGTGTAGTAGACTCCAGCGTGGTAGACTCCAGCGTAGTAGACTCCAGTGTGGTAGATCCCAGTGTGGTAGACTCCAGTGTGGCAGACTCCAGTGTGGCAGACTCCAGTGTGGTAGACTCCAGTGTGGTAGACTCCAGTGTGGTAGACTCCAGTGTAGTAGACTCCAGTGTAGTAGACTCCAGTGTGGTAGACTCCAGTGTAGTAGATCCCAGTGTAGTAGATCCCAGTGTAGTAGACTCCAGTGTAGTAGATCCCAGTGTAGTAGATCCCAGTGTAGTAGACTCCAGTGTAGTAGATCCCAGTGTAGTAGATCCCAGTGTAGTAGACTCCAGTGTAGTAGACTCCAGTGTAGTAGATCCCAGTGTGGCAGACTCTTCCAGTCCAGGGCGAGGGACAGTAAAAATAGGCCGCCCCCTGATCACCATGCCACATGCCACCATATTAGTACACCTCACTGCTGCCAGGCACGGCCTATTCAAATGAATGGGGTTGTGCTGCTACTGAGCCCACAGTTGCGGCGTTGTATCCCATCCAAAATTCCCCTCCATCTGAACAGCAATCCACTGCAGTGTGCTGTTCAGGTGGGTGGTAGAGACTGTTGCACCGTTTTGCATATAAACAAGTCCTTGACGCTGCCAAACCCCGGTGTGAACGTGTCCCATAGGAACCCATGTTGGGTGGAGTGCAGTGTGTTCCTCCAACAAGGAGAAAGCAGGAGGACCGCGTGGGCGGGAGCCGGGCCCTGGAGCCTTGTTACGTCATTGCAGGACGGAAATGTGGCTCGCGATGCACATTCAACCTTAAGGCATCGCAATGAAATGAACGCGTCGCCAATGTACCCTGATTTGCCAAAACGCCCCTCCATGTTGTTACCTTCAGGAAAGCCGCCCTGACAAATGCCGTCACTGGAGGTCATGGAGGCAGGAAGTGGCTACAAAGAGGCTGCAGGAGATCAGCAGCACCGAGATGTAACAAAAGAGGCACAATGTATCTTATATAAAGAGTAACAATTGTTCCTCGTCCGGCGGACTTTACCCCGCGACGCGGCGTCCCATTCTATGAAGATTCCCTCCCGCGGCGTCCCATTCTACGAAGATTCCCTCCCGCGGCGTCCCATTCTACGAAGATTCCCTCCCGCGGCGTCCCATTCTACGAAGATTCCCTCCCGCGGCGTCCCGTTCTACGAAGATTCCCTCCCGCGGCGTCCCATTCTGCGAAGATTCCCTCCCGCGGCGTCCCGTTCACACGAGATTCCCTCCCGCGGCGTCCCATTCTACAAAGATTCCCTCCCGCGGCGTCCCGTTCTACGAAGATTCCCTCCCGCGGCGTCCCGTTCTACGAAGATTCCCTCCCGCGGCGTCCCGTTCTACGAAGATTCCCTCCCGCGGCGTCCCGTTCTACGAAGATTCCCTCCCGCGGCGTCCCGTTCTACGAAGATTCCCTCCCGCGGCGTCCCATTCTACGAAGATTCCCTCCCGCGGCGTCCCATTCTACGAAGATTCCCTCCCGCGGCGTCCCATTCTACGAAGATTCCCTCCCACGGCGTCCCATTCTACGAAGATTCCCTCCCGCGGCGTCCCGTTCTACGAAGATTCCCTCCCGCGGCGTCCCATTCTACAAAGATTCCCTCCCGCGGCGTCCCATTCTACGAAGATTCCCTCCCGCGGCGTCCCGTTCTACGAAGATTCCCTCCCGCGGCGTCCCATTCTACGAAGATTCCCTCCCGCGGCGTCCCATTCTACGAAGGCGTTCACACGAGATTCCCTCCCGCGGCGTCCCGTTCACACGAGATTCCCTCCCGCGGCGTCCCGTTCACACGAGATTCCCTCCCGCGGCGTCCCGTTCTACGAAGGCGTTCCCTCCCACGGCGTCCCGTTTTACGAAGGCGTTCACACGAGATTCCCTCCCACGGCGTCCCGTTCACACGAGATTCCCTCCCACGGCGTCCCGTTCACACAAGATTCCCTCCCACGGCGTCCCGTTCACACGAGATTCCCTCCCGCGGCGTCCCGTTCACACGAGATTCCCTCCCGCGGCGTCCCGTTCACACGAGATTCCCTCCCGCGGCGTCCCGTTCACACGAGATTCCCTCCCGCGGCGTCCCGTTCACACGAGATTCCCTCCCGCGGCGTCCCGTTCTACGAAGGCGTTCACACGAGATTCCCTCCCGCGGCGTCCCGTTCTACGAAGGCGTTCACACGAGATTCCCTCCCGCGGCGTCCCGTTCACACGAGATTCCCTCCCGCGGCGTCCCGTTCACACGAGATTCCCTCCCGTGGCGTCCCGTTCACACGAGATTCCCTCCCGCGGCGTCCCGTTCACACGAGATTCCCTCCCACGGCGTCCCGTTCACACGAGATTCCCTCCCGCGGCTCACAGGAGAGGGAGAATCCCGGGAGAAAGTTGTGTGAAAACGTTCAGAAATGACCTCGGTGACACCTGATGCACAATAAATGGTTTTCATTCTCCGGGGTCTCTGCTCTCCTACAGACAGGAAGTTCTGTAATTGTCGTCCAGCGGGGGCGGGGTTAACGATCAATCATCGCATTCTTCTCCAACGCGTTCCATAATATCCCATAATACCCGCAGTCCTTGGCTGCTCGGGGCCCCTTCACTCTTGGCTCTCCTTGGCCGGCACAATGTCCTGTCAGGAGGTGGGCGGAGGGGCCATTAGCCGCACAATGGCTGCGCTCTGACACCGCGGGGGCCGGCCCCCAGAACATATTACCGCCGTTCACTGAACTGCAAAAGACAAAATGCAACAGAAATTGCGGTTCTGAATGACGGAGAATTCGCTGCTTTGGAGAATTAGTCATTATAATGGCGGCCGAAAACGCGATCAGCGAAGGACGCTTTTATGTGAGCGGTCAGCGGATGAATGACGGAGGCGGAGGAATTGTTCATTCCTCGGATCACATCTCCTGCCTGGAGGGCGCCGCTCATACCCTGACATGGCGGGGGGCGCTCTCTATATATACATCTATATACTGCGGGGGGCGCTCTCTATATATATATACATCTATATACTGCGGGGGGCGCTCTCTATATATACATCTATATACTGCGGGGGGCGCTCTCTATATATACATCTATATACTGCGGGGAGCTCTCTATATATACATCTATATACTGCGGGGGGTGCTCTCTATATATACATCTATATACTGCGGGGGGCGCTCTCTATATATACATCTATATACTGCGGGGGGCGCTCTCTATATATACATCTATATACTGCGGGGGGCGCTCTCTATATACATCTATATACTGCGGGGGGCGCTCTCTCTATATACATCTATATACTGCGGGGGGCGCTCTCTATATATACATCTATATACTGCGGGGGGCGCTCTCTATATATATACATCTATATACTGCGGGGGGCGCTCTCTATATATACATCTATATACTGCGGGGGGGCGCTCTCTATATATATACATCTATATACTGCGGGGGGCGCTCTCTATATACATCTATATACTGCGGGGGGCGCTCTCTATATATACATCTATATACTGCGGGGGGCGCTCTCTCTATATACATCTATATACTGCGGGGGGGCGCTCTATATATACATCTATATACTGCGGGGGGCGCTCTCTATATATATACATCTATATACTGCGGGGGGTGCTCTCTATATATACATCTATATACTGCGGGGGGCGCTCTATATATACATCTATATACTGCGGGGGGCGCTCTATATATACATCTATATACTGCGGGGGGCGCTCTCTATATATACATCTATATACTGCGGGGAGCTCTCTCTATATACATCTATATACTGCGGGGGGCGCTCTCTATATACATCTATATACTGCGGGGGGCGCTCTATATATACATCTATATACTGCGGGGGGCGCTCTCTATATATACATCTATATACTGCGGGGGGCGCTCTCTATATATATATACATCTATATACTGCGGGGGGCGCTCTCTATATATACATCTATATACTGCGGGGGCGCTCTATATATATACATCTATATACTGCGGGGGGCGCTCTCTATATATACATCTATATACTGCGGGGGCGCTCTCTATATATACATCTATATACTGCGGGGGGCGCTCTCTATATATACATCTATATACTGCGGGGGGCGCTCTCTATATACATCTATATACTGCGGGGGCGCTCTCTCTATATATACATCTATATACTGCGGGGGGCGCTCTCTATATACACATCTATATACTGCGGGGGGCGCTCTCTATATATACATCTATATACTGCGGGGGCGCTCTATATATATACATCTATATACTGCGGGGGGCGCTCTCTATATACATCTATATACTGCGGGGAGCGCTCTCTATATACATCTATATACTGCGGGGGGCGCTCTCTATATACATCTATATACTGCGGGGGGCGCTCTCTCTATATATACATCTATATACTGCGGGGGCGCTCTCTATATACACATCTATATACTGCGGGGGGCGCTCTCTATATATACATCTATATACTGCGGGGGGCGCTCTCTATATATACATCTATATACTGCGGGGGCGCTCTCTCTATATATACATCTATATACTGCGGGGGGGCAATGCACCGGGTCAGAGACACTAATCAATGAGCTGCTTTATATGACCCCCAAATATACACCATATTGTATTGTCCCCGCCCCCCCGTATATACACCATATTGCCCCAAGTATCGGGCCGCTAGCCTTCCCACAGTCCCCAGTCTTAGTCCGTAGGGTTCAATATTGAGTTGGCCCCGCCCTTTCCACACACATGACCTTTAATGGCCCCCCAGTCTTAGTCTGTAGGGTTCAATATTGAGTTGGCCCCGCCCTTTCCACACACATGACCTTTAATGGCCCCTCCCAGTCTTAGTCCGTAGGGTCCAATATTGAGTTGGCCCCGCCCTTTCCACACACATGACCTTTAATGCCCCCAGTCTTAGTCCGTAGGGTTCAATATTGAGTTGGCCCCGCCCTTTCCACGCACATGACCTTTAATGGCCCCTCCCAGTCTTAGTCCGTAGGGTTCAATATTGAGTTGGCCCCGCCCTTTCCACGCACATGACCTTTAATGGCCCCTCCCAGTCTTAGTCCGTAGGGTTCAATATTGAGTTGGCCCCGCCCTTTGCCTCTTCTGGGAAGGCCGTCCACAAGGTTTAGGAGGGTGTCTATGGGAAGGTTGGACCATTCTTCCAGAAGCACATTTGTCAGGTCAGGCACTGATGTCGGGGGAGGGGCACTGATGTCGGGGGAGGGGCACTGATGTCGGGGGAGGGGCACTGATGTCGGGGGAGGGACACTGATGTCGGGGGAGGAGGCCTGGCTCGCAGTCTCCGCCCTAATTCATCCCAAAGGTGTTCTATGGGGTTGAGGTCAGGACTCTGTGCAGGACAGTCAAGTTCCTCCACCCCAAACTGGCTCCTCCATGTCTTTATGGACCTTGCTTTGTGCACTGGTGGGCAGTCATGTTGGAACAGGAAGGGGCCATCCCCAAACTCCTCCCACAAAGTTGGGGGCATGAAATTGTCCAAAATATTGCCTTAAGAGTTCCCTTCACTGGAACTAGGGGGCCAACACAACCCCTGAAAACCCCCCCCCCCACCAAACTGAACACTTGGCACAATGCAGTCAGGTAAGTCCCGTTCTCCTGGCCACCACCAACCCCAGACACGTCCATCGGGTGGCCAGACAGAGAAGTGTGAAGCTTCTCAGAGGTCCATAATCCTTAACTGTTGATAGAAATGTAACAACAGGAAGAGAAAATGGCGGCCGACACGTTTCGGAGCAAAGAGGTCCCCCTTCATCAGGGCGTTCTTCCTCTGTGGACTCTGTGGAACCCCCTGGAGGACGGCCTCTATCAGGAGGAATGACTTGTAATGGAGATCCTCTGCGGCTGGTCAATTGTATATCTCCTGACAGCCCCCCAGGAGGTTCTACCAGGGGTGGACTGACAACTCATGGGGCCCCCAGGCAATAGGGGATCATGGGGCCCCTGTGTCCTTGCCCAAACTCAAAAAAGCCTATGAAAAAGGTACCAGGGGCATCTTATGGGGCCCCCTACTGACCCCGGGTCCTCGGGCAGTGCCCGAGTTTCCAAATGGTCAGTCCGCCCCTGGGTTCTACAGAGTCCATTAAAGCCCCAAAGAAGGAGGAGCCTCTTGACCCCGAAACGCGTTGCTGCTCTTCCTGTTACATTTTATTAACAATAAAGGATTATGGACCTTCGAGAAGATCGGTTGGTGCTCTGGATTTTGGTCTCACGTGGACTTTTCTGATTTGGGAGTCCTGATGGAGGGGATCTCGGGTCCCGAAAGAGTCGGATGTTCTTCTTGTCACATTTCTATCAACAATAAAGGATTCCCGACTTCTGCCATCGTGTGGCGCTCTGGATTCTGATCTCTTCTATCATTTGTTTTGGTGAAATGGTGACCCATAAGATGGTCATGTGGTGTCTTCATGTCACTCTGCACCCCATTGACTGATACGGAGTGGGACTTCTAGGGACTTCTAGGGACCGCTCCTCTTCTCTGGATCACCGATTCTTTTTAGTAAATCCTCACAATGTATTTTTGAAACAAATCATTAAATTCTTCTGTTGTCACCTTTCTGAGCGTTTTTAGTGCGCAAAAAAATCTGTTATACAGGAGAGATGGTTCTGTGCGCCTGAAGTCTCACCATCTCCTCACACCTCAGTCCTTGTCCAGCACCTCCTCACACCTCAGTCCTTGTCCAGCACCTCCTCACACCTCAGTCCTTGTCCAGCACCTCCTCACACCTCAGTCCTTCCCCAGCACCTCCTCACACCTCAGTCCTTGTCCAGCACCTCCTCACACCTCAGTCCTTGTCCAGCACCTCCTCACACCTCAGTCCTTGTCCAGCACCTCCTCACACCTCAGTCCTTGTCCAGCACCTCCTCACACCTCAGTCCTTGTCCAGCACCTCCTCACACCTCAGTCCTTGTCCAGCACCTCCTCACACCTCAGTCCTTGTCCAGCACCTCCTCACACCTCAGTCCTTGTCCAGCACCTCCTCACACCTCAGTCCTTGTCCAGCACCTCCTCACACCTCAGTCCTTGTCCAGCACCTCCTCACACCTCAGTCCTTGTCCAGCACCTCCTCACACCTCAGTCCTTGTCCAGCACCTCCTCACACCTCAGTCCTTGTCCAGCACCTCCTCACACCTCAGTCCTTGTCCAGCACCTCCTCACACCTCAGTCCTTCCCCAGCACCTCCTCAAACCTCAGTCCTTCCCCAGCACCTCCTCAAACCTCAGTCCTTCCCCAACACCTCCTCACACCTCAGTCCTTCCCCAGCACCTCCTCACACCTCAGTCCTTCCCCAGCACCTCCTCACACCTCAGTCCTTGTCCAGCACCTCCTCACACCTCAGTCCTCCAGCACCTCCTCACACCTCAGTCCTTCTCCAGCACCTCCTCACACCTCAGTCCTTCTCCAGCACCTCCTCACACCTCAGTCCTTCATCAGCACCTCCTCACACCTCAGTCCTTCTCCACCACCTCCTCACACCTCAGTCCTTGTCCAGCACCTCCTCACACCTCAGTCCTTCATCAGCACCTCCTCACACCTCAGTCCTTCTCCACCACCTCCTCACACCTCAGTCCTTCCCCAGCACCTCCTCACACCTCAGTCCTTGTCCAGCACCTCCTCACACCTCAGTCCTGCCCCAGCACCTCCTCACACCTCAGTCCTGCCCCAGCACCTCCTCACACCTCAGTCCTCCAGCACCTCCTCACACCTCAGTCCTTGTCCAGCACCTCCTCACACCTCAGTCCTTCCCCAGCACCTCCTCACACCTCAGTCCTTCTCCACCACCTCCTCACACCTCAGTCCTTCCCCAGCACCTCCTCACACCTCAGTCCTTGTCCAGCACCTCCTCACACCTCAGTCCTGCCCCAGCACCTCCTCACACCTCAGTCCTGCCCCAGCACCTCCTCACACCTCAGTCCTCCAGCACCTCCTCACACCTCAGTCCTTGTCCAGCACCTCCTCACACCTCAGTCCTTGTCCAGCACCTCCTCACACCTCAGTCCTTCTCCAGCACCTCCTCACACCTCAGTCCTTGTCCAGCACCTCCTCACACCTCAGTCCTTCCCCAGCACCTCCTCACACCTCAGTCCTTCCCCAGCACCTCCTCACACCTCAGTCCTTCCCCAGCACCTCCTCACACCTCAGTCCTTGTCCAGCACCTCCTCACACCTCAGTCCTTGTCCAGCACCTCCTCACACCTCAGTCCTGCCCCAGCACCTCCTCACACCTCAGTCCTTCTCCAGCACCTCCTCACACCTCAGTCCTTCCCCAGCACCTCCTCACACCTCAGTCCTTCCCCAGCACCTCCTCACACCTCAGTCCTTCTCCACCACCTCCTCACACCTCAGTCCTTCCCCAGCACCTCCTCACACCTCAGTCCTTGTCCAGCACCTCCTCACACCTCAGTCCTTCTCCACCACCTCCTCACACCTCAGTCCTTGTCCAGCACCTCCTCACACCTCAGTCCTTGTCCAGCACCTCCTCACACCTCAGTCCTTCCCCAGCACCTCCTCACACCTCAGTCCTTCCCAGCACCTCCTCACACCTCAGTCCTTCCCCAGCACCTCCTCACACCTCAGTCCTTCTCCAGCACCTCCTCACACCTCAGTCCTTCCCCAGCACCTCCTCACACCTCAGTCCTCCAGCACCTCCTCACACCTCAGTCCTTCCCCAGCACCTCCTCACACCTCAGTCCTTCCCCAGCACCTCCTCAAACCTCAGTCCTTCCCCAGCACCTCCTCAAACCTCAGTCCTTCCCCAACACCTCCTCACACCTCAGTCCTTCATCAGCACCTCCTCACACCTCAGTCCTTCCCCAGCACCTCCTCACACCTCAGTCCTTCCCCAGCACCTCCTCACACCTCAGTCCTTCTCCAGCACCTCCTTGTACCCCAGTCCTTCCCCAGCACCTCCTCGTACCCCAGTCCTTCTCCAGCACCTCCTCGTACCCCAGTCCTTCTCCAGCACCTCCTCACACCTCAGTCCTGCCCCAGCACCTCCTCACACCTCAGTCCTTCTCCAGCACCTCCTTGTACCCCAGTCCTTCCCCAGCACCTCCTCATACCCCAGTCCTTCTCCAGCACCTCCTCACACCTCAGTCCTGCCCCAGCACCTCCTCACACCTCAGTCCTTCCCCAGCACCTCCTCACACCTTAGTCCTTCCCCAGCACCTCCTCACACCTCAGTCCTTCCCCAACACCTCCTCACACCTCAGTCCTTCCCCAGCACCTCCTCACACCTTAGTCCTTCCCCAGCACCTCCTCACACCTCAGTCCTTCCCCAACACCTCCTCACACCTCAGTCCTTCATCAGCACCTCCTCACACCTCAGTCCTTCCCGAGCACCTCCTCACACCTCAGTCCTCCAGCACCTCCTCACACCTCAGTCCTTCATCAGCACCTCCTCACACCTCAGTCCTCCAGCACCTCCTCACACCTCAGTCCTTCCCCAGCCCTTCTTACATTCCAGCCCCTCCCCAGTGGCTCCTCTCACCCTAGTCATTCCCCAGCCTCCTCCTCACACTGACATCCCTCTATAAAGCCTCCTTGCACCCTAGTCCCTCTTTAGTACCTCCTCACACCCCAGTCCTTCTTCACAACCCAGTCCTTCCCAGGCCTCCTTGTCACACTCCATCCCTCCCTGGAGCATCCTAGCAAGCCAGTCCCTCCTCACAGCCCAGTCTTTCCCCGGTGCTTCAGCGCACCCCAGTCCCTCTTGACACCCCATTCCTTCCCCAGCACCTCCTTGCCCTGTCCAGTGCCTCCTCACACCCCAGTCCCTCCCTGTCACCCCAGTCCCTCCCTGTCACCCCAGTCCCTCCCCACCATCTCCTTGCACCCCAGTCCCTCCCCACCATCTCCTTGCACCCCAGTCCCTCCCCACCATCTCCTCGCACCCCAGTCCCTCCCCACCATCTCCTCGCACCCCAGTCCCTCCCCACCATCTCCTTGCACCCCACCATCTCCTCACACCCCAGTCCCTCCCTGTCACCCCAGTCCCTCCCTGTCACCCCTCTGATCTCTGCCTGGAACAGGCGCCAGGCTCCTTCTGTCCTAATGGGGATGATTCAGCAGCTGTGAAGTCCATTCCATGGTGACACCGCGGTCCATCACACTGACACCGTACAATGGGAGCGGATACAACAATGGCTCTAATGGCTGAACTGATCCGTATTGATTTGGTGCCACGAGATCTAATTAATAGTCTACCAACTATCTGTAGGACGCGTCTCTAGCGCTCTCCATGCGGCAGAATGTTCCTTCCTCCATGTCGGCTGTTCTGCGGCGTGTTCACAGACAGATCGCTGCATAATTTATAGCTACAAAGGAGCCTGATTAATTAATGGGGAGAAGGTGGGTGCTGGCGAGCAACTGCGCCTGCCAAGGAGAACGCCAGACAAGCACCGCGAGCCGCGACATTTCATCCCCAAGGCTCAGACCACTCCCATCATGAGTGCAAGCTCCTGCGGTTCCTGCCTGGACTACCATACATAGTGCGGATCGAGATATACATGGAAATCTGGCCAGCAGGACCTCCGGGGAACCTTCCCCAGCACAGCCTTCACATACGTCTATTAAAGGGTCACTCCGCTTTTGTGGGAAAATGTAGGAAATCAAAATATAACGCATACAATTGTACAAATCGTGATGTAATTGGAATTAAAAATCACATTTCCTTTCCAATCTGTGATTTTCTGTAAAGTTCAATGCAATCCGACAACCTGGAGGTGTTCTGCAGATGGTTGGTGTACAGAACTCCCCCAGAAATGTCATTTCCTGCTCTGTGATTGGCTCACTGGTTTACCCAGAAATCTGCACTAAGATACAAATAGGATTTTAGGCATCCCCTGCAACAGGAATTTCAGTTTTGGTGAGATACTCCCAAGGGTTAAATACTTCTAAAGGGATGCAGACCCTGCAACTTTCCTCATCAGAACACCGAGAGTGCACCAGGCGATTATAATGAACCCGACCCCTCCCATTCACAAACCTCAGACCCCTCCCATTCACAAACCTCAGACCCCTCCCATTCACAAACCTCAGACCTCTCCCTTTCACAAACCTCAGACCTCTCCCATTCACAAACCTCCGACCTCTTCCATTCGCAAACCTCAGATCCTTCCCATTTACAAACCTCAGACCCCTCCCATTTACAGACCTCAGACCCCTCCCATTCACAAACTTCAGACCCCTCCCATTCACAAACCTCAGACCTCTCCCATTCACAAACCTCAGACCTCTCCCATTCACAAACATCATACCCCTCCCATTCACAAACCTCAGACCACTCCCATTCACAAACTTCAGACCCCTCCCATTCACAAACCTCAGACCTCTCCCATTCACAAACCTCAGACCTCTCCCATTCACAAACTTCATACCCCTCCCATTCACAAACCTCAGACCACTCCCATTCACAAATCTCAGATCCCTCCCATTCACAAACCTCAGACCTCTCCCATTCACAAACCTCAGACCTCTCCCATTCACAAACCTCAGACCTCTCCCATTCACAAACTTCATACCCCTCCCATTCACAAACCTCAGACCCCTCCCATTCACAAATCTCAGACCACTCCCATTCACAAATCTCAGATCCCTCCCATTCACAAACCTCAGACCCCTTCCATTCACAGACCTCAGACCTCTCCCATTCACAGACCTCAGACTCCTCCCATTCACAGACCTCAGACCCCTCCCATTCACAAATCTCAGACCACTCCCATTCACAAATCTCAGATCCCTCCCATTCACAAACCTCAGACCCCTTCCATTCACAGACCTCAGACTCCTCCCATTCACAGACCTCAGACCCCTCCCATTCAGGAGTCAGAACTTCACATTCAGAATCAGGTTACAAAGGACATGATGTGAACAAGCCTTCAATGTAACCATTGCTATGGATGTCCCGGATTGGGAATTCTGATAGATTAGAGTTGGGGATCAAATCATCCATCAGGGGGCAAGTTCTAAAATAAAGAAGCCAAGCCAAGATGGCCACCAAGATGGCCGCCTCCACTGAGAGACAGGGCAGAACATGGCATGGTAAGTCAGCTATGGAGAAAGATCAGCTGCAGGGAGACCACAGACAATACTGGTGACCGGTCCTCTGCTGCAGGGAGACCACAGACAATACTGGTGACCGGTCCTCTGCTGCAGGGAGACCACAGACAATACTGGTGACCGGTCCTCTGCTGCAGGGAGACCACAGACAATACTGGTGACCGGTCCTCTGCTCTCTGCTGCAGGGAGACCACAGACAATACTGGTGACCGGTCCTCTGCCCTCTGCTGCAGGGAGACCACAGACAATACTGGTGACCGGTCCTCTGCCCTCTGCTGCAGGGAGACCACAGACAATACTGGTGACCGGTCCTCTGCCCTCTGCTGCAGGGAGACCACAGACAATACTGGTGACCGGTCCTCTGCTCTCTGCTGCAGGGAGACCACAGACAATACTGGTGACCGGTCCTCTGCCCTCTGCTGCAGGGAGACCACAGACAATACTGGTGACCGGTCCCTTGTCCTCTGCTGCAGGGAGACCACAGACAATACTGGTGACCGGTCCCTTGTCCTCTGCTGCAGGGAGACCACAGACAATACTGGTGACCGGTCCTCTGCCCTCTGCTGCAGGGAGACCACAGACAATACTGGTGACTGATCCTCTGCCCTCTGCTGCAGGGAGATCACAGACAATACTGGTGACTGATCCTCTGCCCTCTGCTGCAGGGAGACCACAGACAATACTGGTGACTGATCCTCTGCCCTCTGCTGCAGGGAGACCACAGACAATACCGGTGACTGATCCTCTGCTGCAGGGAGACCAGAGACAATACTGGTGACCGGTCCTCTGTCCTCTGCTGCAGGGAGACCACAGACAATACTGGTGACCGGTCCTCTGCCCTCTGCTGCAGGGAGATCACAGACAATACTGGTGACTGATCCTCTGCCCTCTGCTGCAGGGAGACCACAGACAATACTTGTGACCGATCCTCTGCTGCAGGGAGACCAGAGACAATACTGGTGACCGGTCCTTTGCCCTCTGCTGCAGGGAGACCACAGACAATACCGGTGACCGGTCCTCTGCCCTCTGCTGCACTGAGCCTACAGACAATACCGGTGACCGGTCCTCTGCCCTCTGCTGCACTGAGCCTACAGGCAATACCGGTGACCGGTCCTCTGCTGCAGGGAGACCAGAGACAATACCGGTGACTGATCCTCTGCCCTCTGCTGCAGGGAGACCAGAGACAATACCGGTGACTGATCCTCTGCCCTCTGCTGCAGGGAGACCAGAGACAATACTGGTGACCGGTCCTTTGCCCTCTGCTGCAGGGAGACCACAGACAATACCGGTGACCGGTCCTCTGCCCTCTGCTGCACTGAGCCTACAGGCAATACCGGTGACCGGTCCTTTGCTCTCTGCCTTCCCTGGGCACAGCTTCTATAGTACAGGTCCTCTTTAGCCATACGGGCGACTCTCTGGTTCCAAGCTGGTTTTATCCCCCCAGTTGCCCCCAAAGGTCGCCCATGTCTCCTGACACCCCAGCAACTCTCTTGCACTTGGATAGACTTGCCCCAAACTCTAGCCATGCTCTCCTGCCTTTCGTAGACATCTGCCCCTTCCCTCCTCCAGATATTATTCATTGTATTTCTGTACTTCTCCTCCCACGGACTCCGAGGCTGTTATGTAAGTTCCCACTGACTGTGTCTATGTTCCTCCCAATGTTCTCTGGAGAGGGAGGCACACACGGCAGACAGTAATAAAGTGAGATTTCGGTTTTGGATGCATCAGTGGCTTGAATCACCTGCTGGCATTCTATATCTCTGCTGGAGACCCGAGAGACAACATTTCTCTGCAGTAGTTTGTGTCTTCACTCCCTCCCTTCACCAAAATTCAACAATGAAGGCGTCTCACTCTCCTGACTTGACTTCATAGTTCTTTCTACATTTTCCAGGATCCCTCGGGAGACGGGAGACCATTAGCTGGTTATGGAATCACAGCAGTCCTTGAATAGGTCTATGATTTCGGGTGGCATTATCGCACCACCGCCGTCCTCACAAGACATTAGAAGTCTTTGTGTGAGTTAGCATTTCCCCAACAATGGAACACTGAAACGTCTGCATTGAGTGTTCCTGAAGGATAGAATGGGGGGTGGGTCAACTCACAGAACTCCGTCTTCTGAGAAACGAAAAGTCTCAGCATGTTATCTCAACCAAGAAACCAGAGGACAAGCAGCAACACTATATGGCCAAGAGTTTGTGGACACCTAACATCACACCCGATTCCAAAACTGCCCTCATGGCCATTAATATGGAGTTGCCCCCCTTTGTAGTTACACCAGCCTCCACTCTTCTGTGGGGACCATGTTGGACTTCCAATTCCACAACAGTGGTCATAAAATATGGAGTCCCCAACCCCCAGTACCATTACAATGAGGTTTCCCCTTCCTCCCATTATGGACTTGCCTCCAATTTGTGGCTAAAACATCTTCCACTCTTCTGGGAAGACTTTCCACAAGATTTTGGAGGATGTCTGTGGGAATTGTGTCCATCTGTAAAGTCAGGCCCCAAGTTTGGCAACAAAAAATAGAGCTGGCTCATAATCGGTGCTCTGATTCATCCCAAAGGTGTTCAGTAGGATGAGATCGGGGCTCTGTACAGGACACTGGAGTTCCTCCACATCCATGTCTATGTGGAGCCGACTTTGCACTCAGTCATGCAGAAACCGAAAAGACCTTTCCAAGGCTGTTGCCACAAGGCTGGAAGCGCAGGGGAAGGCTGGAACCCCTGTCATTCAAAAGAGCATTTGTGAGGTCAGGTTCTGATGTTGGATGAGAAGACCCGGCTCACCATCAACAGTCCAATTCACCCCAAAGGTGTTCAGTAGTTTGAGATCAGGACTCTGTATAGGACACTGGAGTTCCTCCACACCAAACTGGTCATCCATGTCTTTATGGAGCTGGCTTTGTACACAGGCATCATTCTGGTCGGGTCCAGGAGCATTGCAGGCATCATTCTGGTTGGGTCCAGGAGCATTGCAGGCATCATTCTGGTTGGGTCCAGGAGCATGCAGGCATCATTCTGGTTGGGTTCAGGAGCATTGCAGGCATCATTCTGGTTGGGTTCAGGAGCATTGCATGCATCATTCTGGTTGGGTCCAGGAGCATTGCATGCATCATTCTGGTAGGGTCCAGGAGCATGCATGCATCATTCTGGTTGGGTTCAGGAGCATTGCATGCATCATTCTGGTTGGGTCCAGGAGCATGCATGCATCATTCTGGTTGGGTCCAGGAGCATTGCAGGCATCATTCTGGTTGGCTTCAGGAGCATTGCAGGCATCATTCTGGTTGGCTTCAGGAGCATTGCAGGCATCATTCTGGTTGGGTTCAGGAGCATTGCAGGCATCATTCTGGTTGGCTTCAGGAGCATTGCAGGCATCATTCTGGTTGGGTTCAGGAGCATGCATGCATCATTCTGGTTGGGTCCAGGAGCATTGCATGCATCATTCTGGTTGGGTCCAGGAGCATTGCAGGCATCATTCTGGTTGGGTCCAGGAGCATGCATGCATCATTCTGGTTTGGTCCAGGAGCATTGCATGCATCATTCTGGTAGGGTCCAGGAGCATTGCATGCATCATTCTGGTTGGGTCCAGGAGCATTGCAGGCATCATTCTGGTTGGGTTCAGGAGCATTGCATGCATCATTCTGGTTGGGTCCAGGAGCATTGCATGCATCATTCTGGTTGGGTCCAGGAGCATTGCAGGCATCATTCTGGTTGGGTCCAGGAGCATGCATGCATCATTCTGGTTGGGTCCAGGAGCATTGCATGCATCATTCTGGTTGGGTCCAGGAGCATTGCATGCATCATTCTGGTAGGGTCCAGGAGCATTGCAGGCATCATTCTGGTTGGGTCCAGGAGCATTGCATGCATCATTCTGGTAGGGTCCAGGAGCATTGCAGGCATCATTCTGGTTGGGTCCAGGAGCATTGCAGGCATCATTCTGGTTGGGTCCAGGAGCATTGCAGGCATCATTCTGGTTGGGTCCAGGAGCATGCAGGCATCATTCTGGTCGGGTCCCCCATGTCCATCATGCCTTGCACTCACATTCTTACTTGGACATGCATGCTCCACAGTTGTCTTTATCCTGGTAGCTGTCCTTGTAGCAGCACCTCGGAGACTTCATTAGAGGCCTCGCGTGTCGACACGTTCCGTGTCACCAGGTCCTCTTGTAGTCCAGGACCAGCGGGTGACAACACTGGGACTACATGCAGTTGCACCAAATGAACATCTCAGGAGTCCACAATCTTTTATTATTTCCACAAATAACAAGGAAAGCAAGAAGCAACTGACATGTTTGGAGGCCAAGAAATCCCTCTTCATCAAGGCCTGAACACTTTATCAACATGTCTGCCGGACTCCACGGAGGGATCTCCTGGGTGTACCAATCAGTGGGAGTAAATCTCAGGCAGAAGACAAGTCAACGAGGAATCCTGCTGGCATCAGCGGCAGAAACTACATGGGGAAAAAACCTCACCGATCAATATTCCTCGTCTTTCTATATGAAGAACACAATGGTGGACAAAGCTGAACAGCTTCAAGGCTGCAGACAACAACAGCAACCCCCCCCCCCTCATCCTTCCTGGACTCTGGAAATCAGCCGAGAACATCTCCCCCGCGATGGGAAGGGCAGCGGATCGGTTTCTTCCTGCAGCGCGGCTCCTTAATGGTCCATGGTGTACAGTGTGCGTAATCCGGCCGAGCGGTAAATAAGAGGCACGGCACAGTGTGCGGGAAGAGGTGCTAATGGACGGCGGCGTAAAAGGCCGCCACTTAGGGCGGTAATAATATAAATCCCACCGGCACAACATTCGGGGTTTGCGTCCGTAATCCTTTTATCACATAATAAGAGGGTTCTGGCAGCGTTTTAGTAAATTACCCTCCAATGTTCCTTCTTTGTGATGCTTCAGCTGCTCCGGCACAGAAAATCATTACATAATCATTTATCACATGGAAGACGAACAACATTCCACCGCCGGCGAGAGGAACTCCGCCTCCATCCGCAAAAATATTACCAAAACCTCTTAACAAAGGTGCGACGCGCAGGAAAGGAGCGAACTTGAGGAAAAGATGGAGAAAAGCCGGCCGAGGACGGAGCCGCAAATCCCAAACGATCGTCCATCACATCGCCCAATAAATCTCAGCTCCGCCGGAACGGTGTATTGTCATTTGTATTGGAGTTTTTATATCTGCCAAGGATGTGTTTTCCATCCATTCGTTCCTGAGATTTACACAGCTCTGCCAGACAGCAGAATCGAATCAATGACCCAACTTTTCTATGTAATGAAGAGGAAGTCTCATTTGTTTTTAATTACAGCATTCTGTCCCCCGGGGTACGTGTAGGACTTTGTCCCATCTTTCTGTCTGCTGTGAAAGGCCTTCCCTGTCCGACAACGCAGCCAACGAGGAGACATCTAGCTCCTTTCTCCAGGCACTTCCTGGGACAATTGCTGGCAAGAGGAATGCAGAGGCAGAGACTGACCCCACAACACCGCCACCCCACCGCCACCCCACCGCCATCCCACCGCCATCCCACCGCCACCCCACCGCCACTCCTCTTGGAGGCGCTTACCTCAGGAAAGTTCATGGAGATGGAGATAAGAGCTGGGAACCGATGTCTCCTTGTTGGCTGCGTTGTCAGATGGCCATGGGGGAAGGGGGCGAAGAGCTGGGAACCGATGTCTCCTTGTTGGCTGCGTTGTCAGATGGCCATGGGGGAAGGGGGCGAAGAGCTAGGAACCGATGTCTCCTTGTTTGCTGCGTTGTCAGATGGTCATGGGGGAAGGGGGCGAAGAGCTGGGAACCGATGTCTCCTTGTTGGCTGCGTTGTCAGATGGCCATGGGGGAAGGGGGCGAAGAGCTGGGAACCGATGTCTCCTTGTTGGCTGCGTTGTCAGATGGTCATGGGGGAAGGGGGCGAAGAGCTGGGAACCGATGTCTCCTTGTTGGCTGCATTATCAGATGGTCATGGGGGAAGGGGGTGAAGAGCTGGGAACCGATGTCTCCTTGTTGGCTGCGTTATCAGATGGTCGTGGGGGAAGGGGGCGAAGAGCTGGGAACCGATGTCTCCTTGTTTGCTGCGTTGTCAGATGGCCATGGGGGAAGGGGGCGAAGAGCTGGGAACCGATCTCTCCTTGTTTGCTGCGTTGTCAGATGGCCATGGGGGAAGGGGGTGAAGAGCTGGGAACCGATGTCTCCTTGTTGGCCGCGTTGTCAGATGGCCATGGGGGAAGGGGGTGAAGAGCTGGGAACCGATGTCTCCTTGTTTGCTGCGTTGTCAGATGGTCATGGGGGAAGGGGGTGAAGAGCTGGGAACCGATGTCTCCTTGTTGGCCGCGTTGTCAGATGGCCATGGGGGAAGGGGGCGAAGAGCTGGGAACCGATGTCTCCTTGTTGGCCGCATTGTCAGATGGCCATGGGGGAAGGGGGCGAAGAGCTGGGAACCGATGTCTCCTTGTTGGCCGCATTGTCAGATGGCCATGGGGGAAGGGGGGCGAAGACCTGGGAACCGATGTCTCTTTGTTGGCTGCGTTGTCAGATGGCCATGGGGGAAGGGGGGCGAAGAGCTGGGAACTGATGTCTCCTTGTTGGCTGCGTTGTCAGATGGCCATGGGGAAGGGGGGCGAAGAGCTGGGAACTGATGTCTCCTTGTTGGCCGCGTTGTCAGATGGTCATGGGGGAAGGGGGCGAAGACCTGGGAACTGATGTCTCCTTGTTGGCTGCGTTGTCAGATGGTCATGGGGGAAGGGGGGCGAAGAGCTGGGAACTGATGTCTCCTTGTTGGCTGCGTTGTCAGATGGCCATGGGGAAGGGGGTGGGTCATGAGCTGTCCTGTCCAACCACATAACTAGCCTTCCATAAAATGTAGACAAATGGGGCATAGTGCTCCGGGTATCCTGGGGGATGGGAATTGGGGGAGGGGCAAAGCATGGATACAAAAAGAAATCAGGCTTTGTCTTTAAGCAATTAATCCAGGTGACTCTCCACCCCCAGCCTGTCATTGGACAATGAGTGAGCAGCATTAGACTGATGAGGTCACCCCTCTGCTCACTCTGTACATGCATGCAGTATATATATAATTGGCTCCTAGTGATGCCCCTCCCCCTCCAAGTCTCTACTTCTTTGTATAGGGGATCATAGGAATCGAATTCAGATAATCAACAGGAACCGGCATCAATCAGAGTTCTATGTCTGTCTTCCTGGAGTTCAGATTTAAAGCAGAATTTAGGAATTCTTTACATACACTATATTGCCCCAAGTATTGTCCCCGCCTCTTTTCCAATCATGTGATTCAGCTGTTCCAATCCCCTCCATATCATGTGATTCAGGTGTTCCAATCCCCTCCCAATCATGTGATTCAGGTGTTCCAATCCCCTCCATATCACGTGATTCAGGTGTTCCAATCCCCTCCCAATCATGTGATCCAGGTGTTCCAATCCCCTCCATATCACGTGATTCAGGTGTTCCAATCCCCTCCATATCATGTGATTCAGGTGTTCCAATCCCCTCCCAATCATGTGATTCAGGTGTTCCAATCCCCTCCATATCATGTGATTCAGATGTTCCAATCCCCTCCATATCATGTGATTCAGGTGTTCCAATCCCCTCCATATCATGTGATTCAGGTGTTCCAATCCCCTCCCAATCATGTGATTCAGGTGTTCCAATCCCCTCCATATCATGTGATTCAGATGTTCCAATCCCCTCCATATCATGTGATTCAGGTGTTCCAATCCCCTCCATATCATGTGATTCAGGTGTTCCAATCCCCTCCACATCATGTGATTCAGGTGTTCCAATCCCCTCCACATCATGTGATTCAGGTGTTCCAATCCCCTCCATATCTTGTGATTCAGGTGTTCCAATCCCCTCCATGGACACAGGTGTATACAATCAAGCCCCTAGGCATGCAGACTGTTTCTACAAACATTGGTGAAAGAATGGGTCGCTCTCAGGAGCTCAGTGATTCCAAGCGTGGTCCCGTGATAGGTGGCCACCTGGGCAATAAGTCCATCCGTGACATTTCCTGGCTACTAAATATTCCACGCTCAACTGTTAGTGGGATTATAACAAAGTGGAAGCAACTGGGAACAACAGCCACTCAGCCACCAAGTGGTAGGCCACGTCACATGACAGGGCGGGGTCAGCGCATGCTGAAGCGCACAGTGCGCAGAAGTCACCAACTGTCTGAAGAGTCAATAGCTAAAGACCTCCAAACTTGGTGTGGCCTTCAGATGAACCCAACAACAGTGTGTAGAGAGCTTCATGGAATGGGTTTCCATGGCCGAGCAGCTGCATCCAAGCCTTCCATCACCAAGTGCAATGCAAAGCGTCGGATGCCATGGTGTAAAGCATGCCGCCACTGGACTCTAGAGCAGGGGAGGCGTGTTCTCTGGAGTGATCAATCACACTTCTCTGTCTGGCAATCCGATGGACGTGTCTGGGTTTGGCGGTTGCCAGGAGAAAGTCAGATGCCGTGGTGTAAAGCACGCCACCACTGGACTAGCTGCGGTGGAGAACATTGAGGTCACGTGCCAGGCTGTGCTGTCTGGCAGAAGTTCCTGGACCACAAAACTGGCCAATCCAACCTATAGATCCTCCAGCAGGTAATACGGTTCATAACCAGGGAATCAGATGTTTTTCTGGAGTTCATTGAAGATGAAGATGAAGAGGAAGATGAGGAGGAAGATGAAGAGGAAGATGAAGAGGAAGATGAAGAGGAAGATGAGGAGGAAGATGAGGAGGTAGATGAAGTGAAAACTATATATCTCTCAGTTCACTTTAAGTACCAAAAATCTATCAAATTAAAATGAAAAAGGTAAAAGTCGCTCTTTTGTTGCAGAAGTCGGTGTGTTTCCCGCACTCCAGCTCTTCACATCGTACTAAATGTAAGAACACGAGCAACAGTGGATCAATTTGTCTGGGGATGTGAATTGTGCCGAGACGGCCAAATTAAATGAAGCAAAAAAAAGTACAAAATGTCGTTTATAGAGGAGAAAAGTTTCAGACTTTCTGGCAATGATGTAAAGCAAAAAGCGGCCCAGAGGAACGGATCCATTAGGAAGCCAATAACTGATGATTAGTCTGGAGTTGGAGCGCTTTGTGCCGGACGCAGCAGACGGCTCCATTCACATTTACAGAACTGAGAGAAACGCCTCCGAGTGATCCTTCTTATGTCCTCTATGTCCCAGGACAGCAACAGAGCCACAAGATACAAAGTTCCTGAGTTCAAAGCATTCGCCAGCTCAGCTCCCCCTGTGCCACCCTCCCAGCAGTGACCGAGAAGCTCTGCTCCCCCTCCCAGCAGTGATTCAGAAACTCACCTCTCCCTGCTCCCCCTCCCAGCAGTGACTCATCAGCTCACCTCTCCCTTCTCCCCCTCCCAGCAGTGACTCCTCACCTCTCTCTGCTCCCCCTCCCAGCAGTGATTCAGAAACTCACCTCTCCCTGCTCCCCCTCCCAGCAGTGATTCAGAAACTCACCTCTCCCTGCTCCCCCTCCCAGCAGTTACTCATCAGCTCACCTCTCCCTTCTCCCCCTCCCAGCAGTGACTCCTCACCTCTCTCTGCTCCCCCTCCCAGCAGTGACTCCTCACCTCTCTCTGCTCCCCCTCCCAGCAGTGACTCCTCACCTCTCCCCGCTTCCGCTCCCAGCAGTGACTCCTCACCTCTCCCCGCTCCCCCTCCCAGCAGTGACTCCTCACCTCTCCCTGCTCTCCCTCCCAGCAGTGACTCCTCACCTCTACCTGCTCTCCCTCCCAGCAGGGACTCCTCACCTCTCCCTGCTCTCCCTCCCAGCAGTGACTCCTCACCTCTCCCCGCTCCCCCTCCCAGCAGTGACTCCTCACCTCTCCCCGCTCTCCCTCCCAGCAGGGACTCCTCACCTCTCCCTGCTCTCCCTCCCAGCAGTGACTCCTCACCTCTCCCCGCTCCCCCTCCCAGCAGTGACTCCTCACCTCTCCCCGCTCCCCCTCCCAGCAGTGACTCCTCACCTCTCCCCGCTTCCCCTCCCAGCAGTGACTCCTCACCTCTCCCCGCTCCCCCTCCCAGCAGTGACTCCTCACCTCTCCCTGCTCTCCCTCCCAGCAGTGACTCCTCACCTCTCCCCGCTCCCCCTCCCAGCAGTGACTCCTCACCTCTCCACGCTCCCCCTCCCAGCAGTGACTCCTCACCTCTCCCCGCTCCCCCTCCCAGCAGTGACTCCTCACCTCTCCCCGCTCCCCCTCCCAGCAGTGACTCCTCACCTCTACCTGCTCTCCCTCCCAGCAGCGACTCAGAAACTCAGTTCTCCCTGCTAGGTGACCAGGTGGAGGTGAGTCTCACCCTCTCAATGTGTCCTGGTGACCACTGTCCCCGATTACCATTGTCATCACAACAGGAATAGAATGGAAATGTTCCAATGGTAATGGTGGTTTTGGTGACAGCTGTCTAAGGTGGAGTTTCCTCTCACTTGTTGTTATGACTCCAAGGCAGAACATGAAGAGAAATCTTCCCAATGGTCCATGAAACAATATGGGCTTCTAAGCCATCTGTATCGTAAACAAAAGCATCTGGTTTTAGACAGTTTAATACATGACAAAGGATCCCCAAAGCACTCTGGGCTGTCCAGGGACGTCAGAGTGGAGGCAGCACCCTTCCAGACACTGTCTCTCACTAATGCCTTGTACTGGGAAGAGGCGGCTGTAAGCTGAACTTCGATCTCACGTCTATAAACAGCAAGCTTTGTTCAACATGCGGGAGGTGGAAGAAGCAGAGAAAGGCGGTTGGAACGTCTGCGGTATGAGTTCTCACCATAACAAACAAAAAAGTACAAACTTGTTCATTCCCTTTAAGTGGCATATTCCGAGCAAAAAAAAAAACATCCAATTTTTCGTGTCTTCTAGTATAAGATTTTATTAGTTTAGTTGCCTCTCTGACTCCTCTCCAAACTCCGATGTTCTTTCTACAATGTGGTGCTCAGACGTGGACCCCATATTCTAGATGTAACCATACAGTGATTTTTACAGAGGCAATCAATTGGCTACACACTGGAGATTCATTTTCTAGATGATAAAAGTGTTTTTTACTTCATACAGGTTGTGGAATCGATAAACCGTTCTTGTGCAGACCATAAAAGACGTACGAGAGGCTGACGTGCTGACATCGGCAAAACACGTTTGTATCAACTTCACAAAACGAAATCAGCAAGTGGACCTTTCCTTCTAACCCGCCTTCATGGATAACGTCCTACAAGGACTGAAGGACTGTTTATTGAGTTCTAACCAACATACTCTGCATGGCCAAAAGGATGTAGATGCTGACCATCACACCTACTACTATGGGGAGAAGTACATGGACAGTCTTCCAATTGATGGAGTTCAGGTGTCTCCAGTGAAGGGTCCTGGTGATCCTCCATCATACAAAGACATTGGAGACAATTGGGCTCTTCCAGCCTTGTGGTAACAGTTTGGTGAAGACCCTTTTCTGTTCCCCCATGACTGTCCTCTGTGTACAAAGCCAGCTCCATAAAGACATGGATGACCAGTGTGGTGAAGACCCTTTTCTGTTCCCCATGACTGTCCTCTGTGTACAAAGCCAGCTCCATAAAGACATGGATGACCAGTTTGGTGAAGACCCTTTTCTGTTCCCCATGACTGTCCTCTGTGTACAAAGCCAGCTCCATAAAGACATGGATGACCAGTGTGGTGAAGACCCTTTTCTGTTCCCCCATGACTGTCCCCTGTGTACAAAGCCAGCTCCATAAAGACATGGATGCCCAGTTTGGTGTGGAGGAACTCTAGTGTCCTATACAAAGCCCCAACCTCAACCATACTAAATGCAGATTGTGATCTATTTCTTCTTATTCAACATTGGTCTGGCTCTAGGAGTCTCATGATTTAAGAACTCTACCAACAATGGTAACAGGACCATCTCACTGATACACTATATGGCCCAAAAGATGTGGACCTCCCAACAAATGATGGAGTTCAGGTGTCTCCAGTGAAGGGTCCTGGTAATCCTCCACCATACAAAGACATTGGAGACAATTGTTCTCTTCCAGCCTTGTGGTAACAGTTTGGTGAAGACCCTTTTCTGTTCCCCCATGACTGTCCCCTGTGTACAAAGCCAGCTCCATAAAGACATGGATGACCAGTTTGGTGTGGAGGAACTCCAGTGTCCTGCACAGAGTCCTGAACTCTACCCTACTGAACACCTTTGGGATGAACTGGACCACTAATAGTGGGCTAGGCCTTTTTCTTGGTGCCCAACATATGGCACACAAACCATGTCTTCTCAACCAACATCAGCACCTCACCTCACTAATGAACACAAATTGTGGTAAGCATTTCCAGAAGAGTGGAGCCAACTCCATAAAGACATGGATGACCAGATTGGTGTGGAGAGCTCTGACCTCAACCCTACTGAACACCTCTGGGGTGAATTGGCGTGTTGATGGTGAGCCAGGTCTCCTCATCCAACATCAGTACCTGATCTCACAGACACCCCCCCCAAAACCTTACTGAAAGTCTTCCCAGAAGAGTGGAAGATGGTATATCCATACCAGCACTCCAAAGGCATGCTGGGAGGTGAATTGACTCCTGTGTAAACTGGCCCTAGTATGTGTGTGCATGAATGTAAGTTAGGGACTTTAGACTGTACGCTCCTCGGGGGCGGGGACTGATGTGAATGTACAATATATCTGTAAAGTGCTGTGTAAATTGACGGCGCTATATAAGTACCTGAAATAAATAAATAAATAAATAATATCTATATTAATAGCAATAATTTTGGAATGGAATGTCCAACAAGCTCATATAGGTGTTATGGCAAGGCCAGTTTGGTGAAGACCCTTTTCTGTCCTCCCATGACTGTCCCCCGTGTACAAAGCCAGCTGCACATGGATGGCCAGTTTGGTGAAGACCCTTTTCTGTTCTCCCATGACTGTCCCCCGTGTACAAAGCCAGCTGCACATGGATGGCCAGTTTGGTGAAGACCCTTTTCTGTTCTCCCATGACTGTCCCCCGTGTACAAAGCCAGCTGCACATGGATGACCAGTTTGGTGAGGAGGAACTCCAGTGTCCTGTACAGAGCCCTGACCTCAACCTACTGAACACCTTTGGGGATTAATGGGAATGTTGATGGTGAGCCGGGTCTTTTTTTTGATGCCCAACATTGGGATCAACATGTGAGTCGGGTTTTCTTATCCAACATCTCTACCAGACCTCACAAATGGGCACAAATTCCAACAGACACCCTCCAAATGTTTGCAGAGAGTCTTCTCAGAAGGAGGGGGGGGGGGGGGTTGCACTTCTATATGCACTTCGCCTGTGGTTTGGGGACAGTTTGTGTAACAAGCTCATGTAAGTGTGATGGTCAGGTGTCCACAAACATTCTCTTTATCTTGACCATACTTATGGAGTTTGGGTTTTTTTGGACCATCTTCAATTTTCTTCATTTCCTGTACAGTAAAGTGGCTCCAAATGTACAATGGAGACTAATAAAGACATCTAGGCCAATGGATAGATCATACAAACCATGGAACTAGACATACATGATACATTCATATATAAACATATGTAGATCTACTTACTTTTTCTGCAGATTGTGAGGTTCCAAAAAATATTGGAATGAAGGCCAACCAAACTATACAGGTTGTGTACATTGTAAAGCCAATTGGCTTTGCTTCGTTGAAATTTTCTGGGACACCCCTGGTCTTGATGGCATACACAGTGCATGTTACCATAAGAAGGATGCTGTATCCCAAGGAACAGATAATTTGTAGATCCGTAATGTCACATTTCAGGACCCCTCGGCGCTGTTCTGGATCCGGTGTTTCCGGGCCATAGTCAATGATGATGTTGGGAGGATTGACTCCAAACCAAATGAAAACTCCTAAAAGTTGGACCGATATTAAACTAGAGGTGATGGCCAGCTGTGAGGTCGGGCTGATGAGCCGTGGTGCTGTCACCGACTTCTTACCCTGCTCAAAGATCCGGTAGATCCGGTTGGTTTTGGTTAAAAGGGCGGCGTAACTGATGCACATTCCCAATCCTAAGAAGATGCGTCGGAAAGAGCAGACGGCCAAGTCCGGCTTTGCTATCATGAGGAAAGTGATGATGTAGCAAAGGAAGATCCCCGTGAGCAGGACGTAGCTGAGTTCCCTGCCAGATGCCCGTACTATCGGGGTGTCGTTGTACCGTATGAAGGTGGCCATAACGAAGATGGTAGCAATTATTCCAAGCATAGCCAAAAACACTGGAATCACAGCCCAGGGAGAGTGCCACTCCAGCTTGATAATGGGGATAGGGTCACAGCCCGTGCGGTTTTTATTGGGGCGCATGCTGAAGTCACAACGAAAACAGGTGACCTCATCCAGGAGGTATTTGTAGCCATCGCACGGGTCACACTGCCAGCAGCAAGGCATGCCTTTCGCTATCTTCTTCCTCTCCCCCATTTTGCAAGGTAAGCTGCAGACAGAAGGTGGAATTTCATGCGATGCCTTTGACCACTGCATGTCTTCAACCTGGAAAGAAACGAGACATTGGTGACAGAGAGCATGGAAAGGAGTATCACCATCACTGCAAAGAAGGTCTCCAGCTAGATTTCTGCATTTATTATCACTCTGTCCCGGTGAGGCACTATCAGTCCCGGTTGGCTGGATTATACGGGACTGTATCTTACTCACCGGCGGCATTCACATGCCAACTATTACTCTCAGCATTATACATCCAATTATGAACAAGTCGGCTTTACCATTTACTGAAATCCAGCAGAGCAAGATTTACTGCGATTGACCAGTTGCCGATTACTTTATGTGCTCCAGTGCCCACCCAATGGAACCACCCATGTTGTGGATACATAGTCAGATAAGTAACCTCTGCTGTGCCCTGACGAAGTATAAGAGAAACGCGTTGACCCAAGAGGACCACCCATGTTGTGGATACATAGTCAGATAAGTAACCTCTGCTGTGCCCTGACGAAGTATAGGAGAAACGCGTTGACCCGAGAGGACCACCCATGTTGTGGATACATAGTCAGATAAGTAACCTCTGCTGTGTCCTGACGAAGTATAAGAGAAACGCGTTGCCCAAGAGGACCACCCATGTTGTGGATACATGCTCAGATAAGTAACCTCTGCTGTGTCCTGACGAAGTATAAGAGAAATGCGTTGACCCAAGAGGACCACCCATGTTGTGGATACATGCTCAGATAAGTAACCTCTGCTGTGTTCTGATGAAGTATAAGAGAAACGCGTTGCCCAAGAGGACCACCCATGTTGTGGATACATAGTCAGATAAGTAACCTCTGCTGTGCCCTGACGAAGTATAGGAGAAACGCGTTGACCCAAGAGGACCACCCATGTTGTGGATTCATGCTCAGATAAGTAACCTCTGCTGTGTCCTGACAAAGTATAAGAGAAACGTGTTGACCCGTGAGGACCACCCATGTTGTGGATACATGCTCAGATAAGTAACCTCTGCTGTGTCCTGACGAAGCATAAGAGAAACGCGTTGCCCAAGAGGACCACCCATGTTGTGGATTCATGCTCAGATAAGTAACTTCTGCTGTGCCCTGATGAAGTATAAGAGAAATGCGTTGACCCGCGAGGACCACCCATGTTGTGGATTCATGCTCAGATAAGTAACTTCTGCTGTGTTCTGACGAAGTATAAGAGAAACGCGTTGACCCGTGAGGACCACCCATGTTGTGGATACATGCTCAGATAAGTAACCTCTGCTGTGTCCTGACGAAGCATAAGAGAAACGCGTTGCCCAAGAGGACCACCCATGTTGTGGATTCATGCTCAGATAAGTAACCTCTGCTGTGTCCTGACAAAGCATAAGAAAAACGCGTTGCCCAAGAGGACCACCCATGTTGTGGATTCATGCTCAGATAAGTAACCTCTCCTGTGTCCTGACGAAGCATAAGAGAAACGCGTTGACCCGCGAGGACCACCCATGTTGTGGATTCATGCTCAGATAAGTAACCTCTGCTGTGCCCTGACGAAGCATAAGAGAAACGCGTTGACCCGCGAGGACCACCCATGTTGTGGATTCATGCTCAGATAAGTAACCTCTGCTGTGCCCTGACGAAGCATAAGAGAAACGCGTTGACCCGCGAGGACCACCCCATGTTGTGGATACATGCTCAGATAAGTAACCTCTGCTGTGCCCGATGAAGCATAAGAGAAACGCGTTGCCCGCGAGGACCACCCATGTTGTGGATACATGCTCAGATAAGTAACCTCTGCTGTGCCCTGACGAAGCATAAGAGAAACGCGTTGACCCGCGAGGACCACCCATGTTGTGGATTCATGCTCAGATAAGTAACCTCTGCTGTGCCCTGACGAAGCATAAGAGAAACGCGTTGACCCGCGAGGACCACCCATGTTGTGGATTCATGCTCAGATAAGTAACCTCTGCTGTGCCCTGATGAAGCATAAGAGAAACGCGTTGCCCGCGAGGACCACCCATGTTGTGGATTCATGCTCAGATAAGTAACCTCTGCTGTGCCCTGATGAAGTATAAGAGAAACGCGTTCACCTGTGAGGACCACCCATGTTGTGGATACATGCTCAGACAAGTAACCTCTGCGGTGTCCTGACGAAGCATACGAGAAATGCGTTGCCCGCGAGGACCACCCATGTTGTGGATACATGCTCAGACAAGTAACCTCTGCTGTGTCCTGACGAAGCATACGAGAAATGCGTTGCCCGCGAGGACCACCCATGTTGTGGATTCATGCTCAGATAAGTAACCTCTGCTGTGCCCTGATGAAGTATAAGAGAAACGCGTTCACCTGTGAGGACCACCCATGTTGTGGATACATGCTCAGACAAGTAACCTCTGCGGTGTCCTGACGAAGCATACAAGAAATGCGTTGCCCGCGAGGACCACGATCGTTGCTGTAGATACATTATCGATTTTGTGACATATTTATTGCTATTATGTGGCAGAGTCAGCAGTAGGAAGCATTGGAATCTATATTGACCAATTTTGGTTTTATATCCAACTGCCGAGATGTTAAGATGTTGTTCTTGTGCAATAAATAAAATGTATATTTATATATCTACATGTGTGGGTTCCCCTTTAATGCCGGCAAAGTCCTACATCTTGCTTTCCTTGTCATATATTTGGTATTGATGATATTGATGGAGTCCCTGGAACTCGCTTGTACCTGTTATTGGAATGAAACAATTTCCGGTGGAGCTCCTGTTCTTACCTCTTCCTCCAGTTCCATGCGGCTTTGGGAGCCCTTCTGTTTTATGAGAGCTGCCAACCCAGTGCCAACATGCTGCCCATCACATTCCCATACTGCTTGGTGTCACCCAACTCCCCATACTAACCAAAACTAACAAACACAGGCTTGGCTGGGGCTGGACCTTACAGATCAACCTAAGCCAAGTTTCTGTGGAATTCGAAAGTCATTAAACCATTGTTGCAATAAGACAATGTAACTACTTTGATTGGTTACTGTACCATTGGAGATTATGGTTTTCTTTCCATGGTGATGATACCTGGTGGAGAGGAGCGAGAAGGTCCACGATGCTTTCACACTTCAGAGGTTGATGATACCTGGTGGAGAGGAGCGAGGAGGTCCACGATGCTTTCACACTTCAGAGGTTGATGATACCTGGTGGAGAGGAGCGAGGAGGTCCACGATGGTTTCACACTTCAGAGGTTGATGATACCTGGTGGAGAGGAGCGAGGAGGTCCACGATGGTTTCACACTTCAGAGGTTGATGATACCTGGTGGAGAGGAGCGAGGAGGTCCACGATGGTTTCACACTTCAGAGGTTGATGATACCTGGTGGAGAGGAGCGAGGAGGTCCACGATGGTTTCACACTTCAGAGGTTGATGATACCTGGTGGAGAGGAGCAAGGAGGTCCACGATGCTTTCACACTTCAGAGGTTGATGATACCTGGTGGAGAGGAGCGAGGAGGTCCACGATGCTTTCACACTTCAGAGGTTGATGATACCTGGTGGAGAGGAGCGAGGAGGTCCACGATGGTTTCACACTTCAGAGGTTGATGATACCTGGTGGAGAGGAGCGAGGAGGTCCACGATGCTTTCACACTTCAGAGGTTGATGATACCTGGTGGAGAGGAGCGAGGAGGTCCACGATGGTTTCACACTTCAGAGGTTGATGATACCTGGTGGAGAGGAGCGAGGAGGTCCACGATGGTTTCACACTTCAGAGGTTGATGATACCTGGTGGAGAGGAGCGAGGAGGTCCACGATGGTTTCACACTTCAGAGGTTGATGATACCTGGTGGAGAGGAGCGAGGAGGTCCACGATGGTTTCACACTTCAGAGGTTGATGATACCTGGTGGAGAGGAGCGAGGAGGTCCACGATGGTTTCACACTTCAGAGGTTGTTGATACCTGGTGGAGAGGAGCGAGGAGGTCCACGATGGTTTCACACTTCAGAGGTTGATGATACCTGGTGGAGAGGAGCGAGGAGGTCCACGATGGTTTCACACTTCAGAGGTTTCTGTGGAGTTTCGCAGGTGAATTGTGCCAACCATGAGAGTGGAGGCGCGTGTGTCTGGTGAGTGAATGCCCAAAGGGAGTGACTTCTCACCAGCACTTGGTGATGTTTTTTGGGATGAAAAGTGACAAGTTTACGGAGACAATCGGAGCGCTTAGATCTTCGCTCAACTGATATCCTGGACTTGTGTGCTGAAGGATCAGTATTGTTTAATGATTGATATTTTTTGTGCATATTTGTGTTTTTTATTTCCATCAATACAGTGAAGGAACTTCTCACAAAGGAGTATTCATTGTTTTTTCTACAAGGTGGCAGCTCTTTGTATTTTCTTGGTGGTCCAGCACTTTCTGTTCATCATTGACATGGGTGGTGGATGTATTTATTCATTTATATTTGGACACATATTTAGCGCGGAGGCTACATATAAATGTAACGATTTTACCTTCATCTTTAGGTTGATATATTTCTCCTTTTGTGATGAGAGTTCCCGCTCTACCAACTGGTGGGTAGGAAATGGGAGCCACATGGGGTGGTCCACAGCAATACGTAGGAGTTGAGGGATTTGGCTGCTGAATGATTTCACCGCAAAAAAACTCCTCTTCAGATTAGCTTCAAATGAAGCCATGAGGATTTCTTGGGTGACTTTTTCGGGGGAGAAAAAAAACACACACGTGACTTTGTTTTCTAACAAACCAAGTGATCACGGCGTTAGAGCCAACATAGAGATCAATGGCTTGTCACTTCACCGATGGCTGCCCAAGTATTTCTCACCTGGTGCATACTTAGAAAGAAAATATTTTTCTTCAAGGCACCACACAATAGAAAAAATATAAAAGTTTAATTTTTTTTTTAAATATTTTTTTTTTCACTTTTCTTGTGCATTTGTATGAAAAGTCAGTCTTTATTCCTTAAAATCGTTGTGTTCCCAGCCAATGAGGGAATACTTTTTGGCCTAAAGCTGCATTCACACTTGAGCGTTTTATAGCTCGAAGCCCCAAAAACGCTCAAACTTCGTGCAATCAGGTGTGAACAGGCACCATAGAGAGCAATTGATTCTTTAAGTTTGAGCTTTGTTGGAGCTTCAAGCTTTGCGCTTCAAGCTACAAAACACTCAAATGTGAATGCAGCCTCTCAGATCCAGTTGAAGGCATCTTGTGTAATTTTCGGGAACTAAACAAAAATCACCAAAAACCTTAACGCTAAACTCTGGTCAGCTGCTAAGAATCTCCTTGTGGTGGGGGCCTCCTGTATAGTAAGGACTGAAGGGCAGCCATTCTCATCCAGGATTCTGTGGAACCCTAGAAAACCTCCAGAGGTGTTAGGAAACCTTTGCCCGAGCACAGATACTACAACTGATGGAGGATTTTGGGAGGTTGAGGCATGGCATCACCTGTTTGTTTCGTGTTCCTCCAGAGGTGGCCAGGGGTTCCTTGAGCTGTGGTTAACTGACCTCCTACGTGATGGTGCTTGCATAGTTCCAGGTCCACCACCACCGGGCAGAGCCTAAGTCATGGCTGTAAGTGTGGCATTCTGGGCACCACCATAAGGACAGTATTGTTTCCTCCAACCATCACCAATGTAAATGGAATTTTCCCATTCACCACCAATGGACTAATCTTAGCTGTGGTTTCCTTAGACCTGAACATTCTTGCAAGGGTTCTTCTTTGGGGAAAAGGGTTGAGAAAGGCTGGTTTGGGGGGATATACAGAGAGGAGTACTTACCTTATTCTGTGTGCTGCCTTATTCTGCTCCAGAATGTAGGTGGTCTTCAATGTCCTCATTCTGCTCCAGAATGTAGGTGGTCTTCAATGTCCTCATTCTGATCCAGAATGTAGGTGGTCTTCAATGTCCTCATTCTGCTCTAGAATGTAGGTGGTCTTCAATCTCCTCATTCTGCTCCAGAATGTAGGTGGTCTTCAATGTCCTCATTCTGATCCAGAACGTAGGCGGTCTTCAATGTCCTCATTCTGCTCCACAATGTAGGCGGTCTTCAATGTCCTCATTCGTCTCCAGAATTTAGGTGGTCTTCAATGTCCTCATTCTGCTCCAGAATGTAGGTGGTCTTCAATGTCCTCATTCTGCTCCAGAATGTAGGTGGTGTTCAAAGTCCTCATTCTGCTCCAGAATGTAGGTGGTCTTCAATGCCCTCATTCTGCTCCAGAACGCAGGTGGTCTTCAAAGTCCTCATTCTGCTCCAGAAAGTAGGTGGTCTTCAATGCCCTCATTCTGCTCCAGAACGTAGGTGGTCTTCAATGTCCTCATTCTGCTCAAGAATGTAGGTGGTCTTCAATGTCCTCATTCTGCTCCAGAATGTAGGTGGTCTTCAATGTTCTCATTCTGCTCCAGAATGTAGGTGGTCTTCAATGTTCTTATTCTGCTCCAGAATGTAGGTGGTCTTCAATGTCCTCATTCTGCTCCAGAATGTAGGTGGTCTTCAATGTCCTCATTCTGCTCCAGAATGTAGGTGGTCTTCAATGTCCTCATTCTGATTCAGAATGTAGGTGGTCTTCAATGTCCTCATTCTGCTCCAGAACGTAGGTAGGTGGTCTTCAATGTCCTCATTCTGCTCCAGAATGTAGGTGGTCTTCAATGTCCTCATTCTTCTCCAGAACGTAGGTGGTCTTCAATGTCCTCATTCTGATTCAGAACGTAGGTGGTCTTCAATGTCCTCATTCTGATCCAGACCGTAGGTGGTCTTCAATGTCCTAATTCTGCTCCAGAACGTAGGTTGTGTTCAATGTCCTCATTCTGATTTAGAATGTAGGTGGTCTTCAATGTCCTCATTCTGATTCAGAATGTAGGTGGTCTTCAATGTCCTCATTCTGATCCAGAATGAAGGTGGTCTTCAATGTCTTCATTCTGCTCCAGAATGTAGGTGGTCTTCAATGTCCTCATTCTGCTCTACAATGTAGGTGGTCTTCAATGTCCTCATTCTGCTCCAGAACATAGGAGGTCTTCAATGTCCTCATTCTGCTCCAGAATGTAGGTGGTCTTCAATGTCCTCATTCTGATCCAGAACATAGGAGGTCTTCAATGTCCTCATTCTGCTCTACAATGTAGGTGGTCTTCAATGTCCTCATTCTGCTCCAGAACATAGGAGGTCTTCAATGTCCTCATTCTGCTCCAGAATGTAGGTGGTCTTCAATGTCCTCATTCTGATCCAGAACATAGGAGGTCTTCAATGTCCTCATTCTGCTCCAGAATGTAGGTGGTCTTCAATGTCCTCACATACCCTACTGGAAGGCAGGCCGTATATATGCGTTTCCATTGTATATACAGCAGACTAGCTCCAGTTTCATCTAACGCGCTATTTTCCGGCCTTTATTTGCCGTCCTATTTCTTTCTACAGTCTTTATTATTTTGCCTTTCCTCTAACATTTCCTGCACCAGACCTTGTGTACGCGCCCCCACCCTCCTTCCCCATAATCTCCAGCCCCCCGCTTTGTCTGTGGCACCATGTTGCTCAGCTAAGACTGTCTGCCTGGTTGGGTTTCAGAGCTTTACCAACTGTGTGAACTTCAAGCAAAGTGACAGCCCGCAGATAACTCATTTACCCCGAACATCCTGTCTCCGGAGATAGCGGCTGCACAGGGCCGTAATTATGGAGACTTTCTTTCACTTCCTTGGTTCCAGTACACCCAAATAGCTTTATAACCGGCAGCGGCACAAAGATTTGCCGCTCTTCTCTCACCTCTGGCTGTAAAATAGCTAATGAAATGCAAGCCGACCGATAAGCTGCATGGAAGGAAGAGATTAGGGAAGGGATTGGTACTCCGAAGCATCACACAAAAATCCATGTTGTCAGGAATATAATTGGTGCCCCAATGCAACCTTCAACCGGCAATGAAACGCCGGCGATAAAGAAGCTCCATGCCAAGGCTCCGGCACAGAGAAGACCTATAGACCCTCCAATCTGTCTGTCCAGCCATTTCAAAGGGTATCAGGCATGGCGGGAAGGCACAATGCAGCTCATCAAGGCGAAGTGACACAATGACGTGCCGACGGAACGCCGGGCTCCAACCGCTACAAAGGGAGTAGAGACAGGTGCGTATTGTTCCCACCACACGGTCTCTGCTTTTCAATTTATTTCAGCTCCAACGCCTGCCAAACGTGCGCGCCGTGCCAACAAGTGCGCATTCAGTGCAGACAAGAAAACAA